>NW_027513245.1:1200000-1500000 GCF_048772815.1 Callospermophilus lateralis | reverse complement strand
GAAGTCGGCGCCGGGCTACCTCGCCTGATTGCTTCAGTCTCTTCAACGGCAGGAGGATTAGACACATGCGCAGGATTGGTCTGTTTGTGTGCACCGGGAAGGGTTTGGCGTCGATTTACACTTCCTAACAAGGCAGAGACCTGGAAGGGCCGCGTGTGCCTGGGAATAACAATGCACTGTAAACACCACCCCTGAATAAACACTGCCTCGCTCCCCACCGCCTGGTCCCAGGTGTCCAGCTTGGGAGGGGAGATCAGGAGCCCGGGAAGGGTGAGACCTGTCCTTAGGCATCCCGCACCCGGGAGAGCTTGCCGGGCACAGGGAGCGGCGGGAGCGGTGGCGGGGGCGCGGGGTGGCGGGTGCCGCTCCCCGCCCGACTAGGAGTGATGGAGCGCATCTGGCCAGCGTCTTCGAGCCCAGCCACCCCGCG
Source organism: Callospermophilus lateralis (assembly GCF_048772815.1). Classification (NCBI taxonomy): domain Eukaryota; kingdom Metazoa; phylum Chordata; class Mammalia; order Rodentia; family Sciuridae; genus Callospermophilus; species Callospermophilus lateralis. The sequence continues at coordinate 1,499,570 of NW_027513245.1, read as the reverse complement.
GGCCAGGGGGAGGGAGCCGGGCGGGCGAATCCGCCCGCCCCGCCGTCCCTCCCCCTCCCCCCCGCGCCGGGGAGCCGTGGTGGTGCGCTCCAGCCAGCTGTGCGCCGCCGAGTGAGGCGCCAGCCCGTGGGTGCTGCCGGGGGCGGCGCGGAGGGGGCGCCCGCAGCTGCCGGCGGCATGGGCCGCGGTGCTCGGCTTGCGGCGGGGGGCGGAGGTGAGGCCTCCAACTTTAACGACATCCTCAAGCAGGGCTACGTGAAAATCCGCAGCAGGAAGCTGGGGGTGAGTCGCTCGCTCGGTTTTCTCCTTCCCCAGCGTTCCTTTGGCCCCGCTGGCTGCTTGGGGAGTGGGGGCGGGGAGAGGTGACAGGCACGGGGACGGGGCAAAGAGGGACCCGGCCCTCCCGCGGACTGTCCGCTTGTTGCTTGACCGGGCTGGGGACCCGCACCTGCCTGGGGGACTCTGCAGACCGGGGCTCCGGAAGCTCCTTGGCGTCTCTCCTCAAGTGAGCGGGGCTGATTTCGACCCTACTGAGAAGTCCAGTGGACCAAGGGGATCTTCAGTTCCGAAGATGAAGCCTCCTTGGAGGTGTGAACGGCAAAATTTAATGTTGAAATAGTTTTGTTTTAATATTGAATATTTTTTTTGGAAATGATCAATTATTAAAAATACTGTAGGGACTTTTCAGAATGTTCTAGTAGGCAGAAGAGCTCATTTAAATGACAAAATTTGACCTGCTCAGGGTTGGAAAGCCCGAGTTAAGTGGGTCCCATCAAAGAGTGAAACCCCCATCAAAACTGTATGTATGCTTTTAAAAATGCATCATCATACCTCAAATCATAGCAATGAATCTTATCTAAAATTAATATTATTTTTATTCCACATGATTCATATTACTAATTTTGTGGGCTCAAAACCGCACACATTTCCAAATAAAATGTGTTTAACTAAGGCTATATGACATATGGTCAACACTGAATTTCAAAAGAGAAATAATTGCAATTAAATATGTATAAATATCTGATTTAGTATGAACAGGACTCATGCTTTCAAACATCAGATTTTGGTTTGGCCTGAGCAGGAGGCCAATCACATCAGTGATAATTGCGATGTGAAAGCATATTTTGTGCTGAAATGCTGTAATTCACTCTTTAGTCCTCACACAGTAGTGTTTAGTGCAATGATGAATGAGAAGACTAAGGCATCTTTTTCCCTCTGAGTCTTGGCTGACCTTACAAGGTACTTCCTGGTTTAAGTGTTGAGTGGCCTTCGCCCTGTGCCTTAGTGGAAAGCCTACCTCCACCTGTTGACTGCAGCTCCTTAGCCAACAATGTGGATTCAGTAGTTTTAAGGAAATCTTGACTGCCAGGTTTTAAATTTGTCTTCCACTCATTAATCAAATTCTCTTTCATTTAGGAAAAAAAAATTGAGAAATATGATCATTTTCCTGAATTATATTATTGCTTCATAAAAGTGTTATATATTATAATTAAATTTTTGTAGATAAAATTTTAGGCATTAAACTTTTAAAGTAGACATGCTTTTGTTGTCATTTCTTTAAAGTCTACACTAAAATTCACTATATGACTGTATATATATTCCTTTTGCAGAATTTCAAAGCCCTTAGGAATGTCTATTTTCTCTAAGCCTCCATCTGCTACATGATTGGCATTATAATTCACAAGGTGTCATGGCACTCAATTTTATTTGTTTTAAGAAAAGGACACTTGTAAACACCAATAAAAATTAAAAGTCAAACAAAACAAAAGTGCCAGACATATTGGTGCCTGCCTATAATCCAAGCTACTTGGGAGGCTGAGGCAGGAGGATCATAATTTCAAGGTCAGCCTCAACAATTTAGTGAGACCCTGTCTCAAAATAAAATAAAATATCACAAAATAAAGTAAGGGCTTAGATGTAGGTTAGTGATAGAGCACTTGTGGAGCTTGGCTGAGGGGCTGGGTTCAATCCCCAATACTGAGAAAAAAAATCAAAACTTAAAAATAAAATTTAAAAAAAGTATGGTGTTCAAAATTGTTTTTCTCCTAGCCTTGATTGCCTGTTTTCTTCTAACTACTGATGGGTTAAACTTAATAAGCAAGGCATGTATTGCAAAATATCCAATCTGTTCTTGATTTGCAGCCAAAGTAAGAAATCTATCACTAAAACCATTAATAACCTAATATCTTGCTTATTGACTCTACAAATGTATAAAAACTAATTGCAGCATTATGGAGTGATATCAATCATCCTCACCATCATTAATGAACAAATTCCAGACTGTTATACTTTGATTAATTGTAGAATCAGGCCTCTCTTCATTGTTTTCAAGGAATTTTATTCAAATACAAGGTTAAAAGTACAAAATAAAACAAGGCAAAAACAACTACAAGGTGAGCATCCCTGATCTGAAACTCCCAAGTCAGGAATGCCAACAGGTTGGTGTTGTCATCAGGATGTCCAAGTGGGCTCCAGGGCTTCGGTGTCCCAAACAAAGGTAGAGCAGAGGGGCCCAGCAAGAGAGAGAGAGGCTCAAGGGCCAATGTCTGGAAACTAGCCTTATATGCTGAGCGTGAGGCTTTATCTTCCTGCACAGACCTGACTGAAGGGCTTACCCCATTTGCCCCCCATTGGTTGCTATGGAAAAACTAATTGGAGTACTACCCAATTTACCCCTGTTGGTCATTTTAAAATACGGAACCCGTGGGCATGAGTTGTCATGGTGGTAAGTCCTCAGTGGCAGGAGTTGTGTTGGTAATGGGCATGACTATCTCCCAGTCTTCTCCTCCCGTGGCACCCTTCTTATACCCTGCCTCCACCATCTTGACATCTTGAACTCCTACCTAACAATGGCACCGAGGAAAACTCCCCATCTGACCTCATGTGATGAGTATCCTTCAAAATGCCGGCTCACAAAAAAATATTGTATGAAATTACCTGCAAGCTAGGTATATAAGGTACATAGAAGATATAAATGAAGTTTGAATTTAAACTTTATTCCTACCCCCAAGATACCTCATCACATATATGCAAATATTCCAAAATATGAAAAAAAATATGAATGCTCAAGTATTTCTGGTCTGAAGCATTTCAGCGAAGAACTAGTCAACATAATACATCAGTGTGACTCTTCACAGGTGTGCTGTACACAGGCAGAACAGTACCTTATGTAGAATATTTTTTCTATTCCTTACTCAAAGTCAGGTGAGAACTTGGTATTGGTATGTGGGGGTGCCAAGGAAGTGTCTCTGGATATGAGAGGGTGTGTGTCTTTAAATTTACATAATCAACAGATGTTCAAGTGATTATGGAGTACTTACAGTTTTACAGTTTATCTAGTGGTGTCCATTTGTGTGTGTGTGTGTGTGTGTGTGTGTGTGTGTGTGTGTGTTACAGAGCCACGTTGTGTTCAGCCAGGTTACTTACAATTAACTCTTAGGTCATTACTCAGCACACTGTGCCAGTTACAGTCACTTTGCTATTACCAGGAGGCAGGAAAATCTGGAAGATGGTATTTGGAGTTTTTGATGAGCACAGACCTTGTGGAGCTGAACATCTATTCAGAATTTTCTTTTTCATACGCTTTCTATTTGTATGAATAACATATTGTGGATTTATCTAATTCTTGCCCACTCTCTCCTTGATTAACACCACAAAACATCTCCATTCCTTGCTTACAATGGTGATCTCCATTCTGCAAGACCTTTCAAATTTTCCTTCCCTCTTACAAACAACTTTCCTCTGATGATAACTGGTGGAAGAGTGCAGTAGTTCATGAGAGGTTTATGAACCTTCATTCTTTCATAAAAACTCACTCATTAAAAGAAATAGGAATGTCTGTATACTTATATAGGCTTTTTGATTCATTACAGTATTTTAAATTTTCTTTAATTCCCTCAAATCTCTCAAATCTATTTTGTGAAGAAAGATTATATCTTATGTGGTATGCATTATAGTTTGCCAAGAATTAGAAACAGTTAATATGTAGTAAGATTAAAGGCATCAATAATACACAGATTTGACTGTTCAAAAGCTTGAAAGAACTTTCAGCATCATTGTATCAGATTAGAATTCTCAATCTATGGATTGAAGATGCAGGATTTGCATTTGGTGCGTTTAAACCTTTAGTTCTTCTAGAACATTGTGTATCCTGGACATTGCTGTCAGCACAGGATCCATGATGCCCATATTTCTTTTATGTCTCCTCATTAAATATGGATTTGGAATGTATGGAAAAATTCCAGTTATTTTTATGTGCACTATTTACATTTTTATTTATTACCATTATACATATACATGTACATATTCATAACTGTATGCACACATGCTAGTTATTTTATGTCTGTATATATACTTCAAATATTATAGACTCCTAAGGTTTAGAGTAGAGAGATCTTGTATGTAATGTCAGTGTATCTAACTTTTTTTGTATGCTTAGAAACTCTACTTTCTACATGAATAAGATTCATTTTTAGGTTTTTAGTCTCTGTACCTATGTGTGGGAACACTTGATATTCTTTAAATTTTAGAAAGCTAAAGCCAAAACAAAAGAAAATAAAAGTAAGCCTAACTATAAAAACCAAGCCCAAACATTTGGCTGGATTTTAAAAGCTCCCAAGGTGAACTTTAAGGATGAATTTTTTTTTTTTTTGGTCTCAGATAATAAAGATGGCATTCATTACTTAGAGAACTATCATTCAAATGACTGAAATGACTAAATTGTGAGCAGGATAATCTTAATGAGGACCAATATCTTTATGGAATCTGCATTTTCAGTTTCCCTAAATGTTCTGCAGAAATGCACAATAATGCCTAATATTTTAGATCCATATATCTGAAGCCTGTGTATTTGACATAGGTGCTGTCTTTTGGATGACATTTATATTTTTTTGAGTAAGTTATTCTATTTGGATCTTAATAATCCATGAGGATATTGTTGAGTAGAACTATTAAGTATTTGTTTCTTTGGATTCTTTATATTCACATGAACTACTTTTTAGAAACAGTAGAGAATTTTTAAAAATTAACGATACAAATGAAGTAAAAATTATGGTTATTCCTTCCATTTACAGATAACCTCTAGATTTCACATTTTTCTGAAGTGGTAGTTTTAGGGGAAAACATTTCAGTCAAATGAGATAAAATAATTAAAAGGGCGTGTACTGCAATTTTTTTGGCTTCAATTCTGTTACTTTTGCCTCACTTTCTTCGCAGTGTTTTCTTCTTATTTTTCTTTGAAGCCAACAAAAATTTGTCCACCAAGTCCACAAAATGAGACAGAGCTTTAGCTTTAAGGCACAGCAAAATAACCATCTGAGTAATTCATTTTTATATTATAGCACTGTGTTCTCAATGAGAATATCGCACCCATCAGTCAAGTTGGATGGAATAAGAAATGGTATTATTGTATAAGCAGAGAATAGAAATTCATTTCAGAAGGAAAGCTGTTATTTTTCATGTGTGAGATTACTAGTGATGGTTGCATTTTTGAAATTGTGCAAGCTATTTTGTCCACTATTTTACTTAATTCATTGTAAAATGAAGGGTTGGTTTGTTTGTGTTTGGCTTAACACCAAAATTAGTGAGAATGCAAAAATATTGAAGCTTAAGGCTAAGCTTAATGTGAGACTTTGTAATACAACCTAATCATGCTGTATTTTGTGTACAGTTATGTATTTTACAGCTTATAAAGAATTTTCACATGCTATACCATTCTCCCAGCAGGCTTTTCAAAGTATATTTAATTTTTATTCTCAATTTATACCTAAAACAAAATCTGAAAAAGCAAAATGTATCAACTAGAGTTCTAGAGACAGTTGGGTTTCTGTTGATGAAAGCTAGGTTTTATCTTCAAGTCCAGTGTATGGTCTCTGCGCAACAGTTACTTCTTAGCCATTTATTCCTGACAGTAGCAATATAGTCCAATGTACTCCTCAAAGTTCATTGGTAATTTGGCATAAAGCTAATATGATCAGTTACTTTACTCACAGTTACTTAGATCACAGCTAAAAGTACTATGAAGTGAAAGTATTTATGTCACAGTAAATAAGTGCAATACTGACATCAGTCCAAGTCACTTTGAATAGATATAATTCCATTTTCATTGATACTGATCCCAAACTCAGCTAATCTCCTTTCATTAAAGAAACACAGACTCCAAAATTCAACTTAATGTTATTTGGGTAGAATTTAATCTACTATTTCATTACCATTACTTATGAAAAATGATCTGTTAAGGTGGTTATGTAAAATATTATGTTTAAATTAATCAAAAATAATTTCATTAGAAAAATATATCAAAAAGCAGTACAGAATTATTTGAGATCTGAAAAACCAAAAGTTGGTATGTGGTGACCAGTTCATACAGCAAATAGTTTGATGGTGTTTCCTAAATGCTTTGCCCTGGGCAGCACTGAACTATATCATGATGTTTACCTGAGAGGTTGATTCATTTTATTGCTTGCTGATTTTAACAGACAGGAATTGAAGAATACATATTCAAGTGATGTTATTTAAAAATTTTTATTATTTTTTAAAATGTATAAAGACTACTCTCTTAGTCATATGAATATATTTATATACAAGATGCACTGTATGTATAAGCATTTTATTAACATTTCTTTTTTCCTTTGTAAATCCAAAATTTCTTTTGTCTGACCACTTGCTATTCTTTAAAAATCAGTGTTATGCATGAGAGTACCATGTATATGAGTGAACATCTCTATATCCACATATACATAAGCATACATGCAAATGTGTTATATATATGTCAAACAAGATGTGCAAAGGCATGTCAAGACTCAGACCTGCTGTCTATATGACAGCACCTCTCCTCATCCTGCACCTGGAAAAGAAAATATTCATAAAATGTCTTAATAGCAGGCAAGGGACATTTTTATTATATGAAGGGTACATGTTTACACTAGTTTACTGGGAAAAATAGAAATGTTGTTAGTCAAAAATTGTGTGATTGGTGTATTTAAGAAAATACATGATTTTAAAAGAGGGAACTAGTGAGGAAACCAGTAAATTTTCTCATGTACTATTCAAGGATAAAAACAGAAGCAACTTTTTACAAATTTAATGGCTTTGACAAGTATGCCTTTTGGTTTAACTTACAAGCAAATGGCAATATATTTCCCTGAGTGCTTTCAGAACCTCAGAGCAATGCTATAGATAGTGGTCTATGTCATTTAACTGACGACTTTAGAAAATTCATCACACTTTGGAATCTGTAAGTATTAACTATGTAAGTCTAGTTAACTAAAGGAGAATGTCTCCTGCCAAATTATGATGTTAAGTATAAGACATCTCTAATATGAAACGCACTACTTTATACATTAAGACACAAAACTATTTAGAAGTCTGAAGCCAGCTTAACACACATACTGTTGCTGATACTTTGCATGATTATCTACGTGACCTAGTCCTTCACTTAAAACAAACAAACAAACAAAATTCTCCACCATGCCTGCATCCCAGCCACCTATGGAACCTAGTTGATATTTCTCGTTGAACTGGTCCAGAAGATTTGAGTCTGGGTAGGCTTTTAAAACATTCCCGAGTGTTTTAAATGTGATGCCAGTGTTGCTAACCATTGTTGGTTAATACAGATATAAAAATACATATATAGAAAATGTTGTGATATGCTAAGCTATTCTAAAACTGCTGTTGTTAGTGCTAAGACTTATGAACTGGCATTTATGAATATAAAGTTAGTTGTTTAATAAGTCAGTCATGTAACTAAGTTGCTGATAGCCTATATTGCTTTAATATGAATGTGCATGCCAATGCATGTGAAAACACAAAAGATGCACAAAAAAATTCTTTGGAGCACAGAAATTCACTGTTAAGCAATGTAATGATCATAAGATAGATTTTTCCTGACTCTGGATCATGTTTTCCATTGGTGCCAAGCTGAGGATTCAATCTGCAATATGGCTGCCCCCCAAATACATGCTGCTTCTGCCCTGTGAATTCCGACTCAGCTGACTGAGCTTTCTGATTTTCTTGTGTGGAGCTGGAGGGTATAGGGTCCTGATCCTCCAAAATCACCCAGAGCCAGGAGAACTGGCTTTCTAGTTCTCCCTTCTTGTTAAGACCCTCTTCCAATGGTGATTTTGATGTAGAATATTTTTTAAAGCAAATGAACTAGAGGCTAGGATGGTGAAGTTGAAGAAAAATGGAGATCTAATTTTAACTGCTGCTAGTAGGTGTATGGGGGTCTAACCTGCCTCTAGATAAAAAAAAACTGATGAATTTACAAAAAAAAGGTAAGAAATAAAATAGGATCAATTTTAGCAAATAAACCCAAATAGTTCTTCTCTTAAAATCATCGCTCTTGAAACTAGATACACATCACATCATGGGAGAGTGGTTTTTCATGTTTGTTTTTGTTGTTGTTGTTGTTGTTACTGTTGTTGTTGATTTTGTTTTAATCTTCCCTAGTAACTCTAGAAGACATGAAGTATTTCGTTAGAATGATTTTCAAAGCAAGTTGCTTAGCACCATGTGCTGCCATAGACCCTGGTGAAACAGAGTACATAGGTTGTAATACGTCTCCATAGGTAACTAAGCACCTTAACACTGAATGGCCGTGTTGCTCATATCTTCTCTATTTCCCCCCTAGAATTCAAGTTTCTGTCCCATCATTGGCACATACTCCATGTTGTGGTTGTGGGGTCAGCACCCAATGCCTTGCATTAGAGAAGATGAAATGGCAAAAACATTCTTCACTCATCTCCTGTGTCGCTGGGGCATGAGAATGTTAGTTAGGTTTTACCAATTATAGGGACCTGGGACAGACTTGGAGTCAGTGACAAAAGAGGCAGTTCTGTGTCAGGGTCTTCCCAGGAGACAACAGTGTAATCATCTCTATTGCATCCATTTACCAATGCTAAAGAAGAAGCGATACACTTTTTTTTCATCTGCCATCAAAAGCAGTATGCCCATCGAGTCCCTTGCGTGACTTCAGGGATCATTCCTGTCTGTCAATTTTAAAGCTAGTTTTCCAGTCCTTTCTGTCTAAATCAGCCAGAGTAAGCCTCGATTGCTTGTGACTAATGCATTTAACTGGTAAAGTAGCATTAAGAGAAGTGACCCAATTAAATTTTTAAAGTAACATAATTAATGTTTTGAAGTATAGATGTTAAACATTCGTCCTAGTGATACATAGACACTAGAATTCATTGTCTCCAGTATTCACTTCTAGCTTGGACATTAAAACACATTATTAGAGTCTTCTTCTCGTGAATATGTGTAGGAGCTTTGTTGAAAACTTAATGCATATCATCAAGAAAAAGATTATTTTAAAAGGGAGTTCACATAAATGCATATAATGGGTTTTTGACAAAGGTGCAAAAATGATACAATGAAGAGATACCTTTTCAGCAGATGAGGCTGGAGCGGTTGATCACCCATCCGCAAACCAAGTGAACTTCAACATAACCTCACACCTTGCAACTCAAAGTAGATCACAGACTTAAATATAAAACTATAGAACTGTCAGAAAAACAACCCTCAAAACCAACCAACCAAACAAACAGAAGAAAACCTTTGGGAATTATTACCAAGCAAAGAAATCCTAGACTTGATACCAAAATCAAGATCCAGAAAAGGAAAAATTGATAAATTCATCTTATTAAAACTGAAATTTTAGCCTTGTGGAAGATCCTGTTAGGAGAATGAAGAGACAAACTATGGATGGAGAGAAAATACTTACAAACTAACTCTGGCAAGAAACTTACATTAAAAAAAAACACCCAAAAACTTTACAGAAAAATAAAAATCCATAAGCAAACAGTCAAAGAACAAGAACAGACATTTCAGCAAAGTTGATATGCAAATGGCTCATAAGTACATGCACAGATATTTGACATCCTGAGCCACCATGAGAGATGCAGATTGACAGCACGGTGACATGGCATGCACACCTATTGGAAAGGCTGCAGTGAGGAACAAGGACAACACCAAATGCTGAGGTCACACCTTCCAGGCAGGAATTTGAAATGATTCAGACATTGTACTGGAAAGTAATTTGTAAGTTTTTGTGTTTAAAATCTCTTTTCTTAGCTTTATTCAACCACAAGGGACAAGACTTACATGTACTTAGGTGAAACAAAATGATGTTTGGATGTATGCATATGTTGTGAAGTGCTCATCACTATCAGGCTAATTAACAGTTCCCTCTCCTCACACTTAACATTTTGTGTGTGTGTGTGTGTGTGTGTGTGTGTGTGTGTGTTGAAACATTTAAGATCTATTCTGTTAGCATATTTTAAGTGTATAATCATAATCATGATTATTATTTGTGGTGATGGAGATCAAACAAAGGCCCTCTAGCATACTCAGTGAAGACTCTGCCTTTGAGCCACACCCTGTCCCCACAGTCAGGATTATTAAATACAGTCCCCATGCTGCATATGAGATCTCTGTAGCTTAATTTTTCTGTACAACTGAAACTTTGTACGTATGACCAACATCTCCCAGTTTCTTCACTCTCTGGCCTTTGGCAACCCCCTTTCTTCTATTTATAAAAAATTCAACTTTTTAACACTCCACAGAAGGGTGAGATCCTGCAGCATTTGTCTTTCTGTTTCTGCTTTATTTTACTCATTCTAATATCTTCCAGCTTCATCCATGTTCTTGCAGATTTTCTTCTTTTGTGAAGGCTGATAATATTCCACTGAGTGTCTGTCTGTCTGTCCATCATCTATCTACATATCACATTTTGGTTGTGTATTGATCCATTGATGGACACTTAGCTTTGCTCTATATCTTGGCATGATGACATGCGGTGAACATGGGAGAGATATCTCTTCCATATGGTGCTGTTCTTCCCTTTGGTATTTACCCAGTAGTGAGGTTGCTGGATCATACAGTAATTCTATTTTTAACTTTTTGAGGGGCGCACTGTTTTCCAGAGCTGCTGTACTACTGTACATTGCCACCAACAGTGTACCAGGGTTCTCGGTCCGGCATGTCCTTGCCAGCACTCCTCATCTCTTGTCTTTTTGACATGGGACATTCTGAAAGGTGTGAAGTTAACTCATTGTACTTTTAGTTCCCCTTTCTCTGCGATTAGTGATTCTGAGTATGTTTCATATATTTGTTGGCCACTTGCATGTTGTCTTTTGAGGAACGCTTACTTGGGTCCTTTGCCCATTGCTAAATTGGGTTGTTTTCGTGCTGTTTGAGCTCCTCTGTGGTGGATATCCACCCTCCTCAGACCCCATGGTCTGCAGTGTTTTTCTCTTCTCATGCGGCTACCCCTTCACTCAACGAGAGCTCCCTGGGCTTTCCAGCAGCTTTTTGGTCTTGAGTGATCTCAGGTGCCAGTCTTTGTTTTCATGGCCTGTGCTTTAGGTTCATATCCAACAACATCCTAGTCCACACCGGGGTCTTGAGCTCTTCTTCTCTGTTTCCTTCTGTGGCTTTTGCATTTCCAGGTCTTATGGTGAATCCTTGATCCATTTCAGATGGATTTTGTAAGTGGCGTGAGATAAGGGTCTGACTCCAGTCCTCTTTCTCCACTGTCCTCTTGGCACCCTTGTGGAAGGTCAGCGGACTTGTGAGTGTGGACTCGCTTCTGGGCCTCCGGTTCCATTGGTGTAGAGGTGTGTCTCCACGCAGCACCAGCTCAGTGGCATCTCAGTGTGATGCCACCAGAGAGCTTTGATTACTTGGAGCATTTCTTGTTTCCCCACAAATTTTAGTTTACTTTTTTCTATTTTTGTGCAAAATATCATTGGGATTTTGATAGGGATTCAGTGAATCCATAGATCACTCTGGATTGTAACAGTATTAATTATTCATTATTGGAACATTGTAACACTTATTCCTTGTGGTATTATTGTAACATTGTAAAGATTACTCATCATTGTGACACTGTAACACTATTAATTATTCCCATTCATGAGCCCAGAATATCTTTTCATTTATTTGTGTCTTCTTAAATTTTGTTTGTTAGCATTTTAAAATTAGTTTTCAGCATGTAGATCTTTCATTTCATTCAAATTTATTCCTGAGTAATACTTTATTTTTTGTAGGTGTTATAAATGAGGTTGTTCTCTTGAATTTTTGTTTGATAGGTTATTGTTTGTGTATAGAAATGATATCAATTTCTGATGGTTTTGTATGTTGCAACTTTGCTGACTTTATCATTTCTCACTTTCTTCATGAAGTATTAGTGTTTTCTATACATAACGTCATGTCATCTGCAAATTGGGACAATTTAATTTCTTCCTTTAAAATTTGGGTGCCTTTTATTTCTTTCCCTTGCCTAATGCTCTGGCTTGGACTTGACTTTTCATTTTCTCAACCTAAGTACACAATGATCATATGACCTGTCACTTCCACTGCTTGGAAATTTATTCCAGAGAAATGAAAACTTCTGTTTGCACACAAACCTGTCCATGAATGTTCAGTTGCTTTATTTGAAATACTCCCAAACCAAAAGCAAGCCATGTGTCCATCACTGGATGAATGGTTATACAAACTCATATTAATCCATATTAAATGATGTTACTCAGCTATAAAAATGACCAACTATTGATGAATGTAGCAATGATCACTTTTGTGAGAATTATGTTGAGTGAAAAAGAATCTCCAAAAGTTTATTTACTGTGTCATTTCATTCATATTAACATTCCTTTTTAAAAAAAATTTATTTATTTTAATTTGTTATATATGACAGCAGAATGCATTTCAATTCATAGTACACATATAGAGCATAATTTTTATTTCTCCAGTTGTACACAAAGTAGAGTCACACCATTCATGTCTTCATACATGTACTTAGGGTAATGATGTCCATCTCATTCCACCATCTTTCCTATCCCTGTGCCCCCTCCTCCATTCTTCCCACACTCCCCTCTACCCCCACCATCATTATGGATCAGCATCCTCATATCAGAGAAAACATTCAGCCTTTGGCTTTTGGGGATTGGCTAACTTCATTTAGCATGATATTCTCCAACTCCAACCATTACCTTTAAATGCCATGATTTTATTTTCTTTTAATAAGTGGGCTAACGAACCAAACAAACACTTCTCAGAAGATGATATACAATTAATTGATCAACAAATATATGAAAAAAAAGTTCAACATCTCTGGCAAGTAGAGAAATGCAAATCATCTCACTCCAGTCAGAATGGCAGCTATTAAGAATACAAACAACAATAAGTATTGGTGAGGATGTGGGGGAAAAGGCACACTCATGCATTGCTGGTGGGACTGCAAATTAGTGCAAACAATCTGGAAAGCAGTATGGAGATTCCTTGGAGAACTTGGAATGGAACCACCATTTGACTTAGCTATCCCACTCCTCAGTATATACCCAAAGGACTTAAAAACAGCATACTACTGTGATGCAGCCCCATCAATATTTATAGCAACACAATTCACAATGGGTAAATTGTGGAACAAACCTCCAATGCCCTTCAGGTAACATTCTTGAAATGACAAAATTATGGAAATGAAGAGTGGATCAAGCATAGCCTGGACTTCTGGAGGAGAGAGGGCAGAGGGCTCATGTTGGAGTTGCAGGAGGTCCTTATGGAGATGTATGTCTTCTTTATCTTGACTGTGTTAATATCATTATTCTGGTTGTGATAGTTGATTATAGTTTTTCAAGAAGTTACCATAGGAGAAAATTGGGTATAATCTATGCAGGGTCACTCTGTTTTATTTCTTACAACCACAATATGGCCACAGTTGTCTCAAAATAAAAAGTTTAGTTAAAAGATATAAGAGGAGGCCTCACAGTGTAGCCCCTCTTCTCAAGCATGATAAACAGTCTGTTGGCTGCACAATTGCAGCAGGAATAGTGCAGAAAAGACTGGAAGGCTACCATCTTCAGGATTACTCAGTGTGATTTGATCCACAACTCCATCAGTTTTGAAATGTGTAAGCCATGTATGCTCCTATGCTTTACTTGGCATAATTGTAAAAAGGGGGTAAGAGGACCAACCTCATTGTGTTTTGTTAACACTGAGTGAAATACTATTTTACATTATCAGAAACAGTCTATGATGTTCCATGACCTTGAAAGGTAGAATTGGTTGGGCAGTGCTTGGGAAAACAGAGAGAAATGATGAATCAAACATTTTCTAAAGTCTTATTCTCTCATAAAACTTGGGTGAAGAGAGGTTGAATTTTGTTTGATGGGGACTGTCAACTTTGACATGTCACCAAGAGTATAGTTAGGCATGGCAACCATTCTGTGAATGAGGCATGCCACCATGCCTTTTCTTTTTAAAGATTATTGCTGTCATAAGGATAGGCTCCAAATATCTATTTGACCAGAGTTTTTGAGTCTGATATGGTGAGTTCATATAGATACCCTGTTGAAATATTGTACGATGCTTTACGATTTTCTGTAAAAAAAAAAAAAAAAAAAAAAAAACTGTGGAGACATTCATTTTGTCCTTTTCAGCACCTAGAGGTCAATGTATCCATGAGGCAAACTCTGGCTTTGGAAAATGAACAATATCACATCTAAAAAAATTTAAAAATGCAAGTAATATTTTGAGGGTCACAAAAATTAGGTTAAAAACATTCACTTCATGTTTGCAACTGATGCATAAAATCCAAGGCTACTAGATGTGTAAAAGATTAAGGCTTACAGAATTTTAGAGGGGAGGTGGTATGGAATTTATATATTCATATGGACATTTTTGGTGAATATACTCATCATACCCTGAGCCTATCATGTGGCTCAGATAGACTTAATTACCAACTAACCACACATAGTTAATCACATTTCACAGTGTCCTCTGCTATAGTTATTCCATTTCCTTCTGCTTACAAATCTCTAGATAATTTTTGTTTTTCTTAAGTAAGAAAGGAAAAAAAAAGATGGAGGAAGGAAGGAACGAGGAAGGAAGAGCCCCCTAACGAGTGAATACATCTTTATTGCAGTCTTAATGGTACAATAATTCTGAAACCCAAACCACAATGGCATAGAAAAATCTATGTTTGGAATAAAATTTAAGGGTCAGGATAGACATGTGAAAAAGCCATCATGATTGAATAGAATAACTGCTTGAATTGGTACGTGTAAAAATGGGACCAAACAATGGCTCTTGTTTTGAACGCAATGATAATGTTTTCCTTCAAAATCTGAAGACTCTCCGTCCTCTACCGCTGAGTTTCCCCAAGAAATACCACAGGAAGCAGGTGAATCCACTGGTTTCAGTTTTTATCAAGTTAGGAAACTGTTTCTAAGTTCCCAAATTTTGCCTATTTAACAAAAATGCTCAAATCTTACTGTCTAGAAAGTCTCACCCACCTTGCCCAACCTAGCCCCTTCTTCTCTCTAAGCTCCCGAAGTATTTGTGACCTGGGGCCACCACACAGGAGAGTACTGAGGGTCACTCCTGACACAGACTGAAGCCACTTCATCCCTGGCCTGTTTTACACTCTGTCTTGAGACAGGGTCTCTCCGAATAGCTCAGGCTCTTTCTGTGTCACTGAGGCAATCTGGGAACTTGCTGTCCTCCTGCCTCAGCCTCCGGAGTCACTGGATTACAGGCCGGTGATGCTATCCTCTGTATGTCTGTCTTGGGTCTCCTGAACTGTTCAGGTTTATGAAGGATTAGGCCGATTATTCTATGTTCATCTCCTGATTGTCCAGTAGGCACAAATATCAATAAATATATGCTGATTATGGTTATGTGAATATTATTTCAAACTGCCCTCCTTTTTAATGTGTCTAGATACTCTTTGGCACTTGTTTGTGCACTTTGGGGATGACTTTCATTTGATGTCTAAGGTAAAAGGATGTTCTTTTATTGTAAATTTTACAAGTTTGTCTAAGTCTGACGAATTATGATAGCTTTTCATAGTGAGTTTTCAGAGATGTGTATGGTAGGATTTGAATTTAATACTCTTCAGTATTTCAAATAAACATGGAATGGGGATAATTTTTTAACTCCTGTCAAGAAAGAGCTTCTTCTTTTTTGCATTTTTTAATTAAAGCGTCGTGGTTGTTGGCGTCACGGAGCATTGCAGTAGCTGACTTCATTCTGGCAAAATCGCACCTGCAAGGACTTGGTTTCAGTCCCCACTTGCCTGTTTCTTTTCTCCTCCTCTCTCCTCCTGCTCCCCTTCCTCTACTCTGTTGGTCTTCCTTCCACTCATTAATTTTCTTAATTTTAATTGGTTCTTTTTACTTGTACATAAAGATGAAATCCCTGGTGGTATTTTACATATGGACATAATGTAATTTTTAAAAAGTTCTTTGCATTTCCCACCTTTTTCTTGCCCCTCCACCTTCCCTTTGGGTTTCCATCTTCGACTCTACTGATCTCTGTATCTTTATCATCTCTGATCCTTCTTACACTTACTTTGTCTAGCTTTCATGTATGAGATGAAACATTTCAGGCTCTTGGTTTTCTGAGTCTGGCTTATTTCACTTAGAGCAATGTTCTCCATTTCCATCCATTTACCAGCAAATGCCACAATTTCATTCTTTTTTAATGGCTGAGTAGAACTCCATTGTGCATACACCACATTTTATTAATTCATTCATCTGCTGATGAGGATTTGGGCTAATTCCATAATTTGACTATTGTGATTTGTGAATAAATAGCTTCTTCTTAAGCTTAGTAAGAAATTAATAGTTAACCAAGGGATACTAGTAAGGTGAAGCCTTTGCTTACTGAAGTCCATATGTATCAATTATTTGCTGGAACTTTGAGGGACGTGCTCTCTTTCTGAATTGGGGAAGATATCAATGATAATTATGTAGCAGTAGTAATTTAGGGTTCTGTGTTGCAGTGAGGTTTACATAAGTGACATTTGCCCATTGAGCACCTTAATTACCAGGAGTTGAGTGGTTCGTACACTCCACTGAATGCGGAAAGAAACAGCAATGCAGCACTCCCCTGCCTCTGCTGTTGTGCCACAGCTTCCATCCTGGCTAGGTTAGGAAGCATCATTAAATAGAAGAAGATTACATTCAGTGCCATTCTGATGAAATTTCATTGTATATCGCCGGCAAAAGATAGATCGCTTAGCCACATGCCCATCCAGAAAGCATGATTTGCTGTCTTGATGCTTGTGGTGATACCTAGTCACAACTCCTTTTTAAATGATAATGAAACTGCCAGAATACCCAGTGAAGGAGACCCCAGAGGAAGCATTGGAGATGACTTAGTTATGCTCCTGCTGACAGGCTCGTTTCAGCATTGCATAAAATGTGAAGGGAAAACAATAAAATTACTTTTGCAAAGAAACATAATAACATCAAAAACATTTATCCCATCTGTTATCTGTGATTTATCTAAGATTCAGAATCAGGGTTGAAAGTGATAATTGTTCGTTCTCTTGTTAGAAACTGTGTATTTGTATGTACCAGATGTATTGGGCACATTTTTTCAGTTGGAAATATGAATGATGTATTAAGAGATGTAAAATAGGAGTCAATGAAGGATATACTAAATGTGAGATACATTAAGAATGAAAGAGTACAGATACCAAAAAATACAGAATTTAAGATACACAGGCAGATAGAGTGATGACGAAGGCCCAATGCCACTCTGGTCCAGCCAAGAATAAGAGGCAGGCAACAAACATTTGCTAAATTGTTAAGTTTGCATTCAGAATAGCGTTGGACACTTTTGATTGATGTGTGCGTGAGCTTGTCACTGCCTTTACAGAAACGCTTTGCAGTTCCACCTTTGTAATTAGCTTCAGCGTTATCAATTGAACTGAACAAAGGCTGGAATTGGAAATATACCAACCAGAAAATGTCTCATATTTAACCTAACGGGTGTTAGTCAATGTTTAATTTTTCACAAAATGCATTTTATAACTTTAATGAAAAACGGTTGTCAAAAATTTCTTGTGAAAGCACTAAAATTTGCTTTCTTAAGAACAAAATGTACAAAAAAACACAACATGCATTACTGTTTGGAAGCAATGGGTCAAGGGAACAGTTTTTGATATGAAGGCTACTCAAATTTAAACAAGTTCTGAAACACTGTCTTCAGATGTACATCTTACATTGCTTCAGTTGCTGTTTTGGCTCTTTAATGTAGTAAATTATTTGTTTTTAACATTTACTGTGAAAATTCAAATTATATATATATATAATGTGACTATATATATATATATATATATATATATTATATTATATATTTATCTATCTTCAAGTAACTAATTCTTGGAAGTAAAACTCTGCTTAAGAACCTTAACAATACCTCATGTTCTTTAATATCTGACAGCTTCATGTAAGCTTCTGCTTAAAGTTGACCTTGACACAGCAGTTCTGTAGAGTGCACAGGTCAGATACCTTTCTCCAGCCCTCTGAGTCTTAATCCCCACAATACCTGCGCTAACCACTGCACACACTTTTTGGGTCAATGTTTCCTATCTTCACCCTGACAGAGGCTGGCATATCTTTGAAGATGACACCCTTGACTAGAATATGGTATGTTTTTCTTAATGGCCAATAAATATTGAAGCTACTTTTTAAATACAGATTTGCTTCTATATCCTTTGGTACCACTTATGATCTGTTCCAATGCTTGAGCATGTCAATTCCTAGTGTTTTAGAGGTCATGTCACCAATGAATCCTCAGATCTCTTTGTCACTTTCTTTATTTTACGTTCAATTTGCCAGCCATGAAAATCTGTGTGCATGCATCACTTTGAACATGCTCAAGATGAAGAAATTTTCCCATTGGTCTTTGTTTTTAAACATGAAAAACCTTTGCAGGATTAGTCCTTCATGCAAACTCATTCTGAGATCGGTTTTCTTCTGTCTTGCTGTTGTTGGTGATTTTATGTCATGTGATTTCATGACTTAGATGGAGTTTTTAATTTCTCTCTTCTACCAATGACTACATTATTTTGTTTCTGGAACAACTCTCTTCAGCTCAAGAACTTGAATCTCTGAGCACTGGAGTGCATTGAAGAGAAAAAGCTTTGAAATGAGAAATTTCGGTCAATTCTGTCAGCTGTTGAATTCTGTCCTCATCACGCGGATGGAACATGGTGGAACTAAGCCCTTTCACCTGTTCCTGTGGGTATTTCTAAGCAAGTACTGGTTTGACATGCACACTGAAGGAGTGTTACCACTTGGGAGTATTTTGTAGTTAATTTCACCTCTTTCGGGTATCACTTCTCTTTTGATTGGGGAAAAAATTCTAGGATTTATATTTGACACAAAGTAAGAAAGCATGACAGCATTTGAATCCACACAATTACTTGGTTAAATATGTCTTGGACATATGCGCCTGGAAAAAGGATGCGTGTTGATTGATGTATGTGAACCCACGTGGAGGTCGTCAAAGCAATGGTATAAGATCCTCTCAAGGATGGGATCTTACCTTGAGGCTGCCTGGAGGGTGGCCTCCTGACAGCCTGACTTGCTCTTCTGTCATTCACAAACTTTTTTGAATGTCACTTTAATGAGTGGCAGGCACTGGAAAGACAGTATCACCTAGGAAGCCCCCACTTCTGGACCTTTCATTGAACAGACTTTATCAACTTCCAGCCCTAGTGCATTTCCTCTGACTTCCTCTGTTTCTGGTACCCGAGTGTCATATATGCCTGGGTTGCCAGGAAGCCACCTGTGTGCCTTTTTCATCACATTCTCACTAATATTTATTATTATTGTTCTCTTGGTGATTGCCATTCTGACTGGGGTGAGATGAAATCTCAGTGTAGTTTTGATTTGCATTTCCCTGATTTCTAGGAATGAACATTGTTTTGAGAAGTGTGTGTTTAGTTTTTTTGTTCATTTATTAATTGGGTTATTTGCTTTCTGGTTTCAAGTTTTTTGTTTGTTTGTTTGTTTGTTTGTTTGTTTGTTTGAGTTTTTATATGTTCTGTGTACTAATGTCCTGAGGAGCAGGTGGCATAGATCTTCTCCCATTCTGAAGGCTCTCTCTTCATGCTCCTAATTGTTTCCTTTGCTGTGCAGAAGCTTTTTAATTTCATGCCATCCGTCCCACTTATTGATTTTTGGTTTTATTCCTTGTGCTTTAGGAGTCTCATTAAGGAATTTGGTTCCTGTGCCAACATGTTGGAGTGAAAGCAACACAGTCTTAATTACTACTCCTTCCTTATAAGTATTTATACCAGAAAGGGAAAGTCCTTTATCTCCTTCTGTGTCATCTACTATGATTTTACATTTTGAAGCAGCACAAAGCATCTTGTAAGGGTTTGGTTTAAGCTGTACTTGAAGATTAGTGGGAGTGGACCACATGTTTTCTTCCAGCAGTTTCAGTGTTTCTGGTCTAAATCCTAGGTATTTGATCCACTTTGATCTGGCTTTTGTTTAGGGTAAGATATGGGTATTTAGTTTCTTTAATCTATATATGGATATTCAGTTTTCCCAACATCATCTTTTCTCCACTGTATATTTTGGCTCCATGGTCAAGAATCAGATGATTATATATTTTGTGGGTTTATCTCTGTGTTCTATTCCATTAACCTTCATTTCTGTTTTGATGCCAATACCATGCTGTTTTTGTTACTACAGCTCTGCGGTAATAATCTGAGATCAGGTATTGTGATGCCTGCAGCATTTCACTTCTTGCTCGAAATTGCATTAGCTATTCTGGGTCTCTTGTTCTTCCAAATGAATTTTAGGACTGTTTCTTCTAGTTCTGTGAAGACTGTCTTTGGACAAATCAGCACACCACAGTGATACAGCCACCCAATGTTTATAGCATCACAACCCAATATCCAAGTTATGGAACCAGTCAGGTTCCATCAGTAGAGGAATGGATTAAGAAAATGCAGTATATATATATAAAATGAAGTTTTACTCATCTATAAAGGAGAAAAAATGGCATTTGCTGGTAAATGGATGACACTGGAGGACATCATGCCAAATGAAATAAGCCAATCTTAGAAAAGCAAGGGTCAAATGTTTTCTGTCATATTCAGAAGCTGGAGCAAAGTAAAAGAGGGTTAAGAGGGGTCTGGATAGTGTAAAGATGTAGGGAAGATGGGTGGAGTAGAAGATTAAGGGGGAGGGAGGAGGGATGGGAAAGGGGAGGAAATGTCAAATGAATTTGAGAAAATTATGTTATGTGCATGCATAAATATATCACAGAGAATTCCACCTTTATGTCTATCTGCAAAACACCAATTATAAATAAATAAATAAATTAGTGGGAGGAAGATCAATAGAGTTGAGGAAGGGAAATAGGAGGCAGGAGGAAGGAAAGGAAAGTGGGGCACCAGGGACTGAAATAGAGTAAATTAATTTCCATAAACATATGATTAAATCGAAATTAACCCAACTCTTATGTGTAACTAAAATGCACTAATAAAAGAATAATTTTAAAATATTTTCTCACTCATAATTCTTTAGTGCAAAGCCCTAGTTTTATTCTCAGTTCTTATAAGACTTCTCTGAAATAGCTATTTCTTGCTTTAATCTTACTTTCAATCTTTAATCTTACTTTCAATCTCCGGACTTGCATGTCCAAATGTCTATGAACACTTCCTGGCCTGATGCTCCTATCACAATGAAAATAAGTAGAGCACATTGCTCTCCCTCCTGCCCCAGGCCTCTGTCACATAGGGGCCCATATAAGTAGAGGTTGGGCAGCACGGCCACTCTTCTCACTATTGTTCCCTGTTGGACCTCAGGGACACAGCCGGCACTCACTTTCCCTCATTCACCAGACTGGGGCCGCCTTGGAGCATCTTTGCCACATTCTGTTTCTTTCCAGTTGAATTTCTTCTTCTCTACCTTGCTCAAGGATTGCTGGGTCTTTACAATGGCTCTTTGTACTGCCTGTTCAATTATCCTTGTGTTCCTGCTACATTAATTATTTTTTAAATTTTAGTTTGAAACATATAATTTCCCCCTCTTGAAATTTCCCATGGTTTCTCATTAACTTGAGTAATAATTAAACTTAACCTGGCAATTCAAAGCTATCCACAATACCTACCATTTTTGTATTTAGTTTTTTAAACACAGTATTTCAAATATACTGGAAATTACAGAGAACCATAAACCTACATGTATGAACTACCCATATTTTATGTATATTACCCCACATTTGCTTTCCTGCTTTATTTGTTTGTTTGTTTTTTAAATAGAAACATTTTAGGAGTTGATAACCCAATTGTGTCTCTAGTCATAACTACATTCAAGAGTGTTATTCAGTATTTATCTAGACTAAAATAATATGTATGTGTATAGCAAATATACAGGTATATTTGTATAAACAAATCACCATTCCTCCATTAGTGGACATTAAGAGTTTTTCAGTATTTTTGCTATTATAAACTGAACTTCAGAAAACATTTCTTGGACTGAGGGTGTAGCTCAGAGGTAGAGCACTTCCCCGCATGTGAGGCCCTGAATTCCATTCCCAGCACAGCAAAAATGAAACAAAAAGCACATGTTTACAATCATGTTTGATTGCATGTATATGCATTTCCCCAGGGAATGTGGATGAGATGTAGATCTGCTGGCTTGCAAAACACTGTCACTTTTCACTTTAGAAGGGGTTTTCCAATCACTCACAAAGGATAGTTCCTGTTTAGAAGCCCAGAAACACTGAAATGAGAAGATCTCTTTCATTACACCTTCAATAGCAATTGCTCTTACCAGGTTTCTGTAAATTGTGAAATATTTCACACCTACCAAGAGCATCAAGTTTTTCCTTAAACATCATTTGCTACATTTGTTTCAAATTCTTTAAAAGAAATAAAATGGATCAAATTGAAGCTCATCAATTCAGTTGCTTTAGAAGTAAACTTTATGATTCTATGTGCACTTGATCTACGTGCATTATATTTTGTGTTTCTTTAAACAATACATGCTGTTGCTCTGCATAGTTCAGCTTTCTATAATTGGAATCATATAGTTTGTGATTTCCTATTTTGCTCAAGATTATGGTTTTGAGATTCAATTGTGTTGGTATATAGAGTTCCAGTTCATTCTTTTTTTTTAACTTTTATATGCTATTGTTTTGTATGAATGCTCAAAATTTGTATTTTTGAGTGCAAATTTCTGAATGCGGTAATTCTGCTATGAAAGTTCTCAGAGGTAGATTTACTTGATGGACATAAGCCCACAGTACCCTACAGTACCCTTACTAGATAGCCCTTTCTGCTTTGCAGGGTGGGGTTTCCAAATGCACCAGCCTCTCAAAATCTGCGTTTGTTTTTTTCTCCCCTTACTAATATAATACCTGATAGTATGAGACTTTTGCTCCCTGGCAAATGGTTGTCTTAATTTTCACTTTCTCTGCACTTTGAACATATTTTCATATGTTTAATGGCCAGTTGATTTTTTTTAATTTGTGAATTATCACTTTAGGTCCATTCCTCATTTTTCTTAGGAATTCTATTTATACTGCAAATACTAATTCTTTGTAGATATACAGTATACAGCCATCATCTCTCAAGCATAGCTTGCCTTTAAACTTGCTTATGGTATTCTGCATCTTACTAACATTTTAAGTTTTAATAAAATCACAATTATCTATTTACTTTATGACTTGTACATCTTGTGATTTAAGAAGTCACTCCCTATTATAATATAAAATCACCATTTTCTATTCATACAGCATTTTATTTAATTGTTTTCACACAGAGATCTTTATTCATATCATTAATCCTTAATTTAGAATTTGAGTTTGGGATCTACTTATTCTCATATGAATAATCCATTTTCACCTATATTAATGTTCTCCTTCATGAGCTTGTTAAACAAGTCTAGTTTTTTTCATGTTTTCACATATGTAATTTCCTATATTTTGTCAGATATACTCTTACATAGTTTACTTTTTTTGCCCTTGTGAGTGAAATGTTTTGAAAAATTAGCTTTTCTAGTTGGTTGCTCCTAGTTTCCAGGAATGGTATTGTTTTTGCATGTACTTTATCTGGCATTAATTCATGGAGTATTGGCCAAGCTGAGGGCTTTCTCTGCACATGTAATAAACAGGTGCCCCAGACAAATCAAAGCAAGGAACATGATCCTTGCCTTCTGATGAAGGGCCACAGATACAAAGGGTTGCTCTGAGGACTCATCAGTCCCCAGGACAAGGGAAGGTGGGAACAATAAGAAAGACTGTGCTTTTGAGAACCAGGAAGTCTCCAGAGAAGAGGAGGCTTTTGAGTTAGTTTTGGTGAAAGAGGCAGAGCTGAGGAAGTGGGTTGGAGGAAGGACTGGGAGGTAAATGGAGCAACACGAACAGACCAAAGACAGTGGGGTCTCGGAATAGCTGGAGGTGGGAAGCCAAGGTCCACAGGGCCACCTTGTGCGGTGTGCCAGGCTAAGTTAGATGAACTGGGAGACGGCAGTGGAGTCACGTTTTCTTTTCATTAGTTCTTTTTATTTATTCATGACATAGAATCCAGTTTGCTAAAATTCTACCAGCATGGAATATATCTCATTCTAATCAGGGTCCCATTCTTCTGGGATGGATGTGATGGTGGGATTCACTGAGGCGTTTTCATGTGTGCACACAGGGAAATGATGTTTGATTCATTCTACTGCATTTCATATTCCTATCCTCCCACATTCCTTCTGTTCCACTTTGTCTAATCTACTGGACTTCTCTTACTCCTGTCCACCCTTTTATGTGGTTTAGCTTCTACATCTCAGTAAAAACATTTAACCTTTGTTTTGGGGGGACTAGCTTATTTCGCTTAGCATGACAGTATCCAGATCCATCCATTACCGACACGTCATAAAGTCATTCTTCTTTATGGTTGAGTAAAATTCCATTGTTTATACATGCCACAATTTCTTTATCCATTCACCTGTTGATGGGCATCTAGGTTGGTTCCATAGCTTAGCTATTGTGAATCATGTTGCTATAAACATTGATGTGGCTGGGTCACTGTAGTACGTTGATTTTAAGTCCTTTGGATATATGCCGAGGAGTGGGATAACCGGGTCAAATGATGGTTCTATTCCTAGTTTTTTAGAGGATTCTCCATACTGCTTTCCCCTAGGCTGGTATGAGCAGGGTTGTGAGTGAATGACACTATGTAGAAGCAAGGTCAAAAAAATGCAAAAAGAGTCACCTGGGCAGCAAACAGAGGAAACATGCTGTCATATGAGGAGCCTTTTATGTATTATAAGATTAGGTGAGAATGGATGAACAATTTTCCTGTTTCTGGTCTCCTCATTATATATACTTATGTGTAATAAGTACTTCTTCTACCCGCACCATTTTGGCTCAGTACAGTGCAACCTGTCACTTAAAAAACTATTTAAAAAGATATGTCATGTACAAGCTTTGTCCTGGTTTTCTGAACAGTAAGTGGCTTCCACACCTCCCTTCAGCTGCTCCTAGTGCCTGGCTAGTGCTTTGTGCTTTATTCTGCTTTTCCTTTTATTTCAATGTTCACAGAATTAATTTTTTCTCCATTATCCACAATCATGTATTTACTTTGCAAGCTCTTCTCAAAACCTATTAACTGGAATTCTGAGTTTATTATAAAGCATTCTACTTTGTTATTGCACCATAATTAAAACAATCAATTTTTTTTATTCTTAAACAGAATAATTTTAGACAAAAAGGTGGTCTTCAAACAAACTCTAATCAGATATTTGCCATTCTGAATCAGCATGATTCTGATTTAAAATGCTAAAAAAAAGTTACTTCACTAAAATTACAGAAATCACACAAATTACTAAACATAGATTCTTTTCTGGTAGTCCTTCTCCCTTTACCTTATTTTTCTTTCTATATATTAAGGAGTTGAACAAGACACTCTTTACTATCACTTTAATAGTAGCATATAATAGTTAGATATGTATCTGTGTGTTTTTAAAAAAAATTCTGGGGAAATTTCTCCCTGCCCTAAGAGCATAAAGATATTCCTCTGTATTTCTTCTAATAGTTTTGGGATTTTAATTTTCAAGTGTTGGCTATCTACCTGACATTACTCCTGCTAACTGATGGCAGGTTTATTATCCCTTGTGTTTCTCACCCCGTTGGTGGAGCAGCCTACTCTTGCCCACTCCTGTCCATTGCTGCTTCTTCATGGGTCAAGTGCCTCTGTCTGCATGGAGTGGGTTTGCATTCTGTCCACCACCCCTGATTGTCTGTATACAAAGCCTCTTGCTTCCCTTCCCACTCCTTACCAACTTCCCCTTCCTTTCCAAAGTTGTCTACACTCTCCCTAAGCATTACTTTGCCATTTTCATTTCAGGATCTGTTTATGGACTCGCATCATTTTGTTGAAATGTTGATTAAAATGTATTGACTTAAAATTTGAAACACAATTATGCATGAATGTTAGACATTATGATGTTCACCTTCTTAATTTATAAATATGGAAATGAGAGTCCAAAAAAATAAATTCAGATCATCTATAAAAACCATATTGTATCTAAATTTTTAGGGGAAAATGTAAGTGACAAAATTTGGACTATGTTGGTAAACACTGTAAATCATGTTGATACCATTCAAAATCATAAAATAGAATACTCAGGAAAATCTATGAAAAACAAAGATGCAATCAAAACAATGAATTATTTAAAGAAGGATCAAATGCTATCATTTTACCAAACAATCATAGCATGTTTTTCATTTTACAGAATGTGAAATACAACAAACTCTGATTAATGCTCTTTTCTGGATCTTATTACGTCTTTTTTTGATCTCTTCCAGTCTACTGTTTTCACCTTGATTTTAAAGTTATTTTCACTTTATTTCAAATTACTAGTGATGCTAATTTAGTATAGTTTGTATTGCATTAATGAATGGATTATGAAGTATAGGGCAAACAGTTTACAAACAGAGAGAATAGAGATTATGGAACACAGAATATATGAACTATTTCTCCTCTGCCCTCTGTGCCACCTGGCTCTGTGCCTAAATGCAGTTGACATCATGCACAACTTTGATGAACTGGAAGAAACATAGTTTGAATCCCATAGTTTATGTGTCCATTCGTTCATTCCACAGTAGAGATTTAACCTTTACTTTGGGTCAGGTATGAGTCTAATCCTGCTCAGAGATTTAAATTCTTGCCCTAACTAATCTTTCTTGCTCTTTCATGAAAGATTTTATCTATTATCTGAAATTTGAGTTTCAAACAGATATTAAAGAATTGATTTAAAAATATGGGCTTTGGCACCAATAAAGATTAAATTGGTAACTCTAGAACATCCACATGCAAAAACCATTAGGCTATAGAGTCAAAGAGCAGGTCAGATAAAAGAAAAATAAGATTTTGAGAAGTCATTGCTGAATAGAATACCAGAAATAATAAAATCCAAATGAATTATCTAGGATCATCTAACCCGTCCATAAACAAGTCAGCTTTACCACAACCTCTCTGTTCTCCTTTCAGGTACTCTAGAAAATTAAAACAAAAAGGATTTTCTCAAATAAAATGCCACAGTGTCAGTTTGGTATATTTTTACCAAATGAATATAAAAAAGATGAATAATTGTTAGGATTATTGTTTCATGGTGGATTCATCATTTGTATTTATAACTAGTGTTTCTGTATAGAAACATAGAACATGTAGAAGAGAAGTCTGAAAAAAATCAAAGGTTAGCTATATTACCTCTTCTTTACACAAATGAATGAATTCATGAAGTGGGGCCCGACACTGTTCAGCAAGGATGATCTGGGAAAAGAGAAAGCTCGTTAGATAAGCCACAGTAGAACTAATTAATTGCAGAAATAGAAATCAGGTTTCCATAGGAAATATCTTTTAATTATTTGCTCTATCCATGTTTGCCATAATTTTTTGTTGGAATACACACTAAAATTTTCTGCATGACTTCTTAGAAGGAAGTCATAAGAGCATTTCAGTAGCATAGTTATATTCCTGTTCACTGAAGATGTCATGAGAGTTACATATCCCTTATTAGTATATATTCCTTATTAGTAGAATACCTGACCTCCCACCTCTTCTAACATGCTTTCAATGAAATGTCTATAACCCTCAATGATATTTTATTCTCATAATTATAATTTTACATTAAAATGAATTAAGAAAAGAGAAACTATGTTACTTTCCATGGTTCTGTTCTCTGAATGTGCCTATTGAGAAATAGGTTAAACAATCAATTATTATTATGAAACACTGATTATTTACTGACTATGAAATATTGATGATTTGACCATTTTTATTTAATGAAATATCCCTTTTGAAAAAGGGAACCATGAAAACTATTTAACTGTGTATAAAGTCATGTAGATGCTTCTGAAATAATCTATAACTGATAATTGGACAATTTCCACCATCAATTGCCAAAATATTTAATTGTCATATAACTTCTAGTCTGAAGAAGAAACACTCCAACTGTAAGTTCCACCTGCTCTACCTGTGATAAAGAGCCTTGATTTGGTTATAATAGAGAATAAGCAGCCCTCATGTTCAAGAAGTCTGGAGTATCTATACCAAACCTTTTATCTTTTATCTTTCTAACATCCAAGTTTGAAATATTCATTAAGAATATGCATTCTGAAAGGAACAGTAGTTAATGTCCAGATCTTGATGATTTGGGGTAATTTAGATTAAGAATAGCTCTACTTTTGTTTTATTATTTTTTGGTATTGTGGCTCTTTCTCTTCAAAACTTTTATTTTCTTTGATTATGAAATGAATTTTTCTTTGGAAAATAAAAATCACACAACATAGAACACTATAAAGATATTAGACTCACTCACAATCGCCTGCTTCCTCAATAGTTGTGTTATTATGATGCATTTTTTTATGAATCTAGACAAATTTTTTTCTTTCCTTGAATGAAGCATATAAATATTTTTACAAAAATGCTAAAGTATGTGCATTGTTTTATGTTTTCTTTCACTTAAAATGTATTGTTAATAGTTCTGATTGTTCATTTTCATGACTCCTCAATCTAAAACCAGTGAAATAACTGGGTTTTAACAAAATCAGGTTTATTGACTCTTTGCAATGATGGAAGCCACAAAACAGAAACTTTGGGGATTCTGAACAAACTAAGAAAAATATAGATGTACAGCATTTTAGGGCATGCTGGAATTGAGTTAAAATGTAAATAAATCAGTGCTTTCCCCAGGCACAAAGCAGTGCTTTTTAAAGACATCTACATCAGGCTTGGGCTGGAAGGTGAACCCAGGAACCCCTTCCCTTGGAAACTACCAAGTAGAGACAGTTGTAGGAGTTGTGGGAAGTTGGGCAGAAACCCCTCACCTGAGTCTCTGTACCTTAGCTGGAATCCATTATTGCTCCTCCTAATCAAAGTGACTGAGCAATTCCTAGCACGAGTGGAATTTTTTGTTCTTATTTAAACAATTTTAAACATCAAAGTTTCTAACAGCAAACAAGGTTTCTTAGTGAGTAAAACAACAAAACAGTTATCCTTCACAGAAATGGTGATTTCTACCAACTTTGCAGCTGATTTCTTCTCCTTTATTTTAACCCAATGAATGGAAGATTTTTGCAGTCCAAGCTAATTTTTACTTTCTTATCTTAAATATAAAGGTAACTAATATTCAATGAGTATGATTTGTAGATATCACATAATCTGTTTAAGTGCCCACTGCCATTGGATTCCTTCCATTCCATGGGCAATGTCTTATAAGTAGAATTATTATTTGTTAGCTTTTTAATTTCAGATAAATTTAGACTTATGTAAAAGTTACAAGAATTGTAGAAGGAATTCTGCATAGCCTTCATCCAGCTTTTCCCTATGTTAATATCTTACATAAACATAGAATAATGATCTATCTTAAGGTTTAGCTCTACTACTAGTTAGGATCCTACACTTAAACACTATACTTCTTTAAAATGATAGTTGTTAAATTATGACAACCTGTTTTAAATTATAATAAACAAAGAAGAGAAAAGAAAAAGGATTTGAAAGGAAATTACAATTAAACATTAAGCCATTTCATCAGTTTAAAATTGGTAATTTTTTTTCCCTGAAAGTTATTAAACTAATTTATTGCTCTAATTCTTCTAAAATGTGTAAAAAGATAGCATCAATAAACTGAGTGAAAAGAATGATCCTTTCATCTAATTCTGTTTTGAGGAAAGAGAAGGAAGAGATTATACACATTTCAGATATAAAGCTATAAAACATAAACTTCATCTCATTCACAGTTTGACTAATTAGATAATAATTGTTGGCAACAGCAGTACATTTGGTGATGTCGCTGCCTAAAAGTTAATGTTTGAGGTTGATAAATTTAAAATGTGGTCTTCAAAGAAAAGGAACCATTATTACTGGAAGAAAATAAAATTTTACTTAAAGCATAAATTAATGCTTCTAAACAAATATTTCATTCAGAAACCCACATTTGTGTTGTGCTTGAGATACATAATATAATGACTTCACTGAGCTAAAGAGTTGCCTCACCAAGATTTTGTAATTAAAGTGAGTGTGCATTGTATTTTTGGCAAACTCAGAGTCACTAAGTCAAGGCTTTAAGGCTCTGGACAGGTCTGCTTGACCTCAAAGCACAGTGATTTGCTTTTTTTAAATGGTCCTGAGTATTGCTAAGTCATAGAAGTGGTGGTTGTGAAGAGTATGATGCAGCTAAAGACAGAAGCTGTCCGCTGCACTATTTAGTCTAATTTAAGAGCTCAATCCTGTGTGCTCTCCTGGGTTGGAGCCTAGTTTAAGTCAGGATGTTAAAGTTTTTGAATTAATTTTTAAAATGAAATAAAACACATCCAAGTTTTCCAGAAGATCTGTGGTTACTGCATTTAATAATGCTGGTTGTCTACTGTTTCTGCTTGAGGAGCAGTCGGTGAAATTGTCTTAGAAAACAAGTTTAAGTTCTCCTATGAATTTTTTTTCTGACATTTGCTGAGGTGTTTTAAAATATTTTATTGTTTAAATGAATCGCAAAAATATAATAGTTTTGACTTCTGAAAAGCTTTCCCTCCAATATTTTGCAAACATCATCTGCCCACAGTAATAGGAATGGGCAAGAAACATTAGAGATGACATTTAAGTGATGAACATAAATTTTTATTACATCAACTTTTGTAAGTGAATCATAAGGTAATAAAAATATATTTTAGCCAAAACAGCAGCCAATAATTACCCCCAATAGAGATAAAACACATAATGCAATACTCATGCTGTATTTAAAAAGTTAAGCTGTGGGAACACTGCCGGAAGGATGTCCATTCTGGTTTCTTGCTCTGAGTAGGACAAAGCAAGATTCAATGTGCATGCAGCTTTAGGGACTTTGCTCCGTTTATGTTATCTGTATGAATGGGGAAAAAAAAATAAGAAACCCCAGATATTCTTTTTCCTTAAAGACTTGAGTAGTGTAGAAAGAAATGTGGAGTTTTGCTACTCAGGAACTAGTTTAACACATAGTCACTTTTAAAGCATTTAAAATCACTAGAGAGAAAAATGTGGAAAGAATAATGTAAATTTCACATTTTAATTTATATATAATGAATATGTATATTTACATATATGTATATATTCATGTACTCTTTCACTTCAGATTTTCTACATACTATTGAAAATTTTGCACAAGCATGAGCAATGTAATAACACTTTGTGATTTTATAGCCCAACTGCAGCAAGAGTTTCTGTTCATTTACCATTTTTCCAGTGGGGATAATCAGTCCCACTTTTTATTATGCCTTTTAACCATTTTTTATTGATTTCAAAACTTATTTTCTGAACATAATTATACAAAGTCGTGTCCTGCTGGGTGTCCTAGAATGAGTAGACACGAGGTTGATAGCCAGGCAGAGCTGGGTTTGAAACACTCACTCATTTCCCATGTACCTGTTGACTTCTGACGCTGCTTGCTTTTTCCTTGAATTCTTCTACCAGGTGCTCCCTGTGTGATTTTGGACAAACTACTTAAACTCTTCTCTCTTTAAACTCTTTGGTTTGTTGTGTTTTTTTTTTCCTCACAAGGAAAATAGTTCTTTGCTTTCAGACTAGGTTGAGGCTCAAATAAAATAAAAGGAAAGGTGTATGGCTGTGTGTAGGACGTCTGTGAAGGTTTGTATGTGGAAGGTATACTGGGACTGTTCTGGGAGGCACACATGTAAGTAAGTGAAGGAAAGGAGACTGGTAGAGAAGCTCACCAGCAAGTTTTAAAATGAAATAAAACACATCCAAGTTTTCCAGAAGATCTGTGGTTACTGCATTTAATAATGCTGGTTGACTACTGTTTCTGCTTGAGGAACAGTCAGTGAAATTGAGTTTGCAACTGTGGCCCAAACTCCTCAGTGAACTCTGGAGCTGGATGGCCCTTGCAAAAACTTACAAATTGAAGCCAAGGAGCCAGTCTTTGCCATCCGTATCCGCTCACCGCTAGACTCAGGTTGTCACCCTCCTCTCTCAACCTCCTATTATTTTAAAGTCAGTGTGAGCACCCACTTATCAAATATCCATTTAAGCTCTGTATCCCATTGGTGATACAGAGCCAGGAAAGGCAGGAACTCCACCAGACAGAAGGCATTGAACTGGGGATTGGTCTAGTAAACTAACAGGTTTGTGGAATTTTTCAAAAGCTCACAATAATGACAGATGAATTCTCAATTTGAGGGCACAGAATAGGGAATTTCCATTACACCACTGATTCTAAGTGGAAAAGGATTCCTTAAACATTTCTTAAGGATATGAACCTTGAACTAGGATTTTGTAGTCATGCCTTGCTTAACAATGAGATGCATTTGGGGGAAATGTGCTGCTAGGCAATTTCATCATTATGTAAGCATCATAGAGTCGGTCTGCACAAATGAAGATGTCTGGGACATCACTGGAGGACACAGTTTTACAGGACCATCATGACATACGCAGTCCCTCATTGACCAAAACACGGTCATGCACCAAGTTTCCTTATTTCAATAAAGTCTTGGATGGATGATAAATTGGTAAGATGTTCATATTGTACAGTAGCATTAAATATTATCTTTTCACTTTTATGATTTTTAAACTCTCTTAATTTGCTTATTTTTTTCTTAAAATATTTCCAACTCATTATTTCTTTTATTTTTGAAGAATGCCTATTATTTGCATATAAAGTAAACCATAGATATGTTTTTCGTGTTGTTCTCTCTTTTTCAGTTCATTCCCCTGAGATGTATCTACTCCTTTGTTTCATTTGCAACTTTCTTTAGAAATATGAACCAAATATTTATGAAAATTTAAGATAATAGCTCTTTATTCTCTGCTATGAAAACTGAATAAAGTACATCTATTTCTATTTAGTTGTTGTATACTATTTTAACTTAAGGTTTTGAAGATTACATTATGTAATATAACTACTGTTCTCACATCTTTTAAAATCTTTGTTCAAATTTGTATTTGTTTATTTTTTTTTAGTTCACAGGTGCTGTTCATATATATCTGTGTGGTACAGATCTAAACCTGTGTTAGGCAACACCACGCTTTTGCATCTTGAGTTCTTTATCTTTATGCATGTCGGGTTTGGCTAGAATTCACCATTAGATGTGGGAAGAGGATGTTATAAGCAGTCACGAGCATGTCTTCTGGCTTCCTGTACCCAGGAAACCTCTGCCTCCTGTTCTTGGGGTGGTAGGGTAACGTGAACTTGGATGCCTTCCTCAGGGTATGGTCTCACTCTTGGAGACCCCCTAGACATGGTTCCATTATCGTCTAGCATTGACCTTATCTGCAGGGAATCTTTGTCTCTTGCCCCACTTTTTCTATACAAGTTGCTTCTTATTCTAGGATTTCTAATTTTTGTAAATATACTTTGTTTGACTATGAGAAATGTCGAACGTGAAACAAAAACAAACAAACAAAAAGTTAGTCTTCCTGTAGAATTTCCATCTTTGAAAAGTAACAGCACATTGTCTGTTTGAAGCTTCAATACATGAACTGAGCAAGTGGGTGGTGAATTTCAGCGTCTTCTTGAAGCTTTTCAGATCCCACAGTTGATTCTCAATAGACTAATTAAAAATTAGCTGCCTACTTTAAGCTTTTAAAATTATAACAGAAGAAAGATATTAAAACTAAACTTTTCAAATTACCTCTGTATACTGCCTTCTTCTTGGTAAAATGTATGTATGTGTGTTTACTCATATTAAGTCAATTCTGATAGCTAACAGAAAAATACCCCATACTTGAATATCAAGAGAAGTCACAGTAACATTTCATTTCAGGTATTATTAATACACTACGTTATGGCCAAAATTATACAATGAAAGTATAAAAGTATGCCACATATTTTAGTGGTGCTTAGTTATTCAAATTCAGTAAGTGGGTTGTTCCTTCTGATCATCATTCTCACAAAGACTGCAAATGATTTTTGGTAGATACCTTCCTTTTGAGGATCTCAATTCTTTCAGACTTTTTGAACATTTTGGCAATGGAAGATATCAGAACAGAGGAGAATATGATCTCAAAAGGACATCTCTATACATAATATATATTATTCAACTTAATGGGAATTACTTATTTTGAACTAAATTTCTTATGAAAAGAAATTCCCAAATGGGCTGGGATTGTGGCTTAGTGGTAGGGTGCTTTCCTAGCACGGGCAGGACTCAGGTTCGATTCTCAGCACCACATAAAAATAAAAAATAAAAAAATTCTCTCTCTCTCTCTCTCTCTCTCTCTCTCTCTCTCTATATATATATATATATATATATATATATATATATATATATATATATCTTAAAAAAAAAGATTCCCAAAGCTATACCACACCCACCCACAGTGACTCATTCAAACATGGGTGTGTAAATAACTTAAATTCACAAGGTGTTTCTGAATGAGATAATTATTTTCTTTGACTTGCCGGAACATGCTTTGAACACTACAGTAATAGATGTAGATAACAGTGCATCATTCTTTTTCTTGCTGGGATATCAGCAGCCAGGGGTGCACAGAATGATTGTTCATGCCCCAGCTGTTGCCTTGCGGACGGCACCACAGGAGCCCTGTGAGGTGAACAGGTGGCTCCGTGGCAGAGGTAAAGCCCGAACGTGCATAATGTGGCACAGGATGTGGTGGGTGCCTCCGGGAAGATGAGAGAAGTGTCTGGATATTGAGAGAGAGGAACATATCGTCCTAGCTGGAAGGAGGGCAGAGTTCAGAAAAATACTTTAAAAATGAGATAGCATTTAAGCTGAAGATTAAAATACTTTCCCTGTAACATGCCGAGAGGAGTAAAGAACAAAATAAAGGAGAAAGAGGATTTGGATAACCCTCAACTGTGCATAATTCCTGCATGATTCATCAGCTTTCCTTTTACCTGTGTGGTTTTGGTTTTGTTTTGTTTTTAAATACACCATAAATGTTGGTTTTCACTTTGTTTATTCTCTGTCCTTAGCAGAGGGTCAGTTTGCTCATTTTAAGTTTAATAGTAACGTTTTTGTAATTATTGTATGTTCTCACTTTTCAAGATCTTTAAGAATTCTTAATATGCTTTGTAAGTTATTTTTGTTTACCTTTTGCATACACTTATTGTCTTGAAGATAGCTTGCATTTTCCTCTCATGACACATTTCATAGTCTTTAATTCTACTCCTCTGTGAATATTTTACTACTGTCTCTCTGTCTTCTAATTGGAATACCATGAGGTTAGGGACCACTTCCCTTATTTATCAGTACATTTTTATAACACTAAAGTGACACATAGCAGGTGCACAATACGTATTTGATAAATAAATACCCAAAGAAGTAAAAAATGAGTGTTATTCTACACTCCATTTACTTACAAATAATGAAGATGACTAAAATTCTTCAATTTGGCATAAAAAGGATACAAATAGAAAAGCCTAACTCACAACAAATCCTTCAGTTGATTCAGGGCTTAACTTGATACCTCACATGAGCTATGCCTAGGCTGCACTTGATTCTCTGAGGTTTGCTTGATTGAAAACCTCAGAGGGAAGAATTTGTTATTTTTATTGCTGTCTTGTCAGTGTCAAATGTTATATGGATTATTTTAAAATGTTTTTAAAATTTATAGACTTTTATTTTTTAATTGAGGCAAAAATCTACATAATATAAAATTAACCATGTTAAGACTGTTGTTCTTAACCATGTTAAGACTATTACATTCACAATACTGTGGAACTGCCATGTCTATCTATGTAGTTTCAAAATATTTTCATCATCTCAGAAAAAAACTCCCTACACATAAACCTCAGCACCACTCACTTCTACTCCTGCAGGCCTGTAGCTCCCAGGCCCTGGCAACCACTAACCTGCCTTTGGTCTCTATGGATGCATCTGCTTCTGATCAATTACATAAATGGAACCATATAATATATGGCTTTTTGTGTCTGGCCCTTTCACCTACCTGTCAATCAAGGTGTAACTATGATTAAAGCTTGGTCAGGACATTTTAGCTGAGTACTAGCTCATCGTATGTGTGTTACTACCTCTGTGTATCCATTCATCACTTGATGAACATTTGAGTCTCTTATAACCTTTAGCTATTGTGAGTAGGTGCTGCTATCAGTATCCGTGTACAAGTTTTTGTGATACCTTTTAAAATTCTCTTGAATAGCCACCTCTGAACGAAGTCCTTGGATTCTATGGTAATCTCTTTCTTCACTTTTATAATATATAGCAATAATATCCTTTGATGCACAATTTAAAAAACTTTAATGAAGTTTGATTTTTACTTATGTTTCTCTCTGTGACTTTTTCTTTTGATGTTGTATCTAAGAATTCATTGACAAATTCAATTTCATGTATATTTACTCCTGTATTTCCTAATAGCTGTTTAGTTTCAACTTTCACATTTTTGTCTTCATTGGATTTTGAGTTGAACTGTTCATATAGGGTAAGGTAGAACCCAACTGCATTCTTTTTCACTTGGACTGCCAGTTGTCACAGAACCGTTTATTGGAAAACTGCTCTTTATCACCCAGTGGTCTTGGCCCCCTCACTGAAAGTTGACTGACCACTGAAAAGTCCATTGAATTGTATCTTTGTAGTAAGTTCTGAAATTGAAAGGTGGGAATCCTCCAACTTTGCTCTTCCATACTTTCAATGTACTCTGGATTAGGTGTCCTTCCTCTTCCTCTTCTTTTCTCCTCCTCCTCCTCCTTCTCCTCCTCCTTCTCCTTTTTGCTAAAAGTCATTGAGATTTGGATAGGAATTGTAGAGTGTTTGTAATCACCCAAATGGGCAGAGTATTTCCACCTTAACCCTAGAAAGTATCCCAACTGATGAGCACAATATATATTTCCATTTACTTTGTTCTGGTTTAATTGGTTTAATAATATTTTGAGGTTTCTGTATACAAGCCTTGAACATCCTAGGCTAAATTTATTCCTAAGTGTTATAATCTTTTTGATGCTACTATAAGTGGAGTAATTTTTTTTAAATTTGGTTTTCAAATTATTCATTACTGATGTGGGAAAATACAACTGATTTGTATGTTGATCATATATTCTGCCACTTCACTGAATATGTTTATTATATGTTCTAATTGTGTGTGTGTATTTTTTTAAAGATTTTCTCTATATACAAGTAGGTATTCAGCAAATAGAAGAGATTTTCCTTTAACCTATTTTGATGCCTTTGATTTAGTTTTCTTGCCCAATAGTTGTGGTTAGAATCATTAGCACTGTCTTGAACAGCAGGAGCTAAAGCGTTCATCCTTTTCTTGCTTCTGATCTTGGAGTGTAGGCTTTCAGTCTGTCAGCATGGAATACAATATATTTTTCATAGATAATATCTGTCATATTGAGGAAATTCCCCTCTATTCCTAATTTATTGAATTTTTTAAAGCATGAGAATCATTAGGATTTTTTCAAATGCATTTTCTGCATCAACTGAGATAATCACATTGATTTTTCCTTCAATTCTTTGTAATGCATTACTTTGCTCGGTTTTCATATATTAGATCATACTTGCACTGCTAAAAATAAATCTCACTTGGTCAAGGAATATTTTTTAATATGTTGTTGCGTTGTTTGCTAATGTTTTTTGAGGATTTTTAGATATATTTTTCTTATGATATAGTCATCTGATTTTGGTGTCAAAGAAATTATTATCAAGATTATTTTATACTTAAAGTATATCATATGCATGTATGATGTGCCACA
This sequence comes from Callospermophilus lateralis, assembly GCF_048772815.1. Classification (NCBI taxonomy): domain Eukaryota; kingdom Metazoa; phylum Chordata; class Mammalia; order Rodentia; family Sciuridae; genus Callospermophilus; species Callospermophilus lateralis. The sequence continues at coordinate 1,461,615 of NW_027513245.1, read as the reverse complement.
ATGAAACCCATTATTCTGTATAATCATTATGTGCAGCTAAGAAAATAACACCTTAAAAAACAGAGAGAGAATGCATTAGGAGTATTTCCTCCCATTTTTTGTTACTTAGAAGAATTTGAAAGGGTTGGAGTTACTTCTTTGATACGTAGAGCACATTGGTGAAGCCGTTTGATTCTGGGCATTTTGCGGGTGGAGGGTACTGTTTACCAATTTAATCTCTCAACCTATTTTGAGTTCACTAATATTTTCTATGTCTCCTTCAGTTAGTTTGAGTAACATGTGCACTTTGGGAATTTTTGTCCGTTTCATCAAGGTTCTTTAATGTTTTACTGTGCCATTGTTTATGGTATCACTTATAATCCGTATTTCTATGTTATCTGCAGTAATACTTTCACTTTAATTTCTAATATTAATAATTTGAATCCTCTTTCTTTTTTTCTTGGCCAATTTATCTGAAAGTTTGTAAGTTTCATTCTTATTATTTCATAGAACCAGCCTTAGGTTTGTTTGTTTCTCTCTGTTGCTTTTCTGTTCTGTCATTCGTTTCCACTCTGATTTTCATAATATCCTGCTCTGCACCCTCCCTCTGCTTCACAGGGCCATCTCAGCTCTGCCTTGACCTCCACTTCCTACTTGCAAGGAGTTGCAGGTGAGCCTGTGTGACAACAAGTTATTTCCTGCTCTTTTCAGAGTATGGTGTGCAGTGTTGGGAGTGTGCTTACTCTTTATGATTCCTCAGAATATACCCACTTCTTTGCCACGTATCTCTGTTTTCGACCTTTTCTTTTCTGAATTTTTGGTCTGTTGCTTGTCTTGATTGTTTTTCTTGGCTTCAGCTTCTGTGGCCTTTAACTATTGGGGCAAATCTGACCTGAGGCCTAAGAATGCTGTGATTCAGACAAATTAGGTGAGAGCCCCTCATTGAAGGAGCTTTGTGACAATGAATAGTATCCGGATCTTGCCCTTCGGTACCAGCAACCTGCCCCAAAAGTGTGGTCAGCTGACTTCATGGCCACCACCTATCTGAGGAGGGCAGAGGGAGGGGAGCAACTGGAAATGCACTGTGCTCTCTCAGCAAGCCGCAGCCAACTTCTTCACCACGCTCTTGCCTTGTTCTTGTGAGTTTGGGGCTCTGCAAAGGCTGACTCAGATTTCTTGCTCAGGTTCAGAAGGTTGTCCAGAGTTCCTTTCTTTGCCATTTCTGTGATGCCATCCATATTGGCTCTTCCTAATAGATTGCACTATTCTTGGCTCTTAATGAGGAATTATTAAGAATTTCTTAGTACTGAATAATACAGAAGTATTATTTTTAAAATCAAATATTAGGTACAATAAAAGTTATCTATTTGATGTACATTTAGCAAATATTTACTCAGTGGTTCCTATAACAATTGCCACATTTTTAAAAAGTAGATTATAGAAAAAAGCGAATATATATATATATATATATATATATATATATATATATATATATATGATCAAATAATTTATCATCCAAAACTTGATAGATTAAATGTAAAAGAAAAGTTCACCAGAATATTTTTGGATTAATCAGAAAGTGTAATGTTCCTAGTTGTATCTTTTACTCTCTTTGGAGATTGATACACTTGACTTAGGTTCTAGTTCATTTTGGTCTTTAATTTTCAGTTTTTGTTGCTCATATGTAGCTGTGCAAGGAGCTATTGCTAAAAAAATTGGGTATAAATTCTGCTTTTGTTATAATACATCATGTTTTTTGATATCATAGAAGAATAACCACATTTATGGCTAATATCACATTAGAAACCTTTGAATTGCTATTATGGCAATGCCCCCCAAATGCAGGAAGGAGGAGAGGTTTTAATCTCCTTTGTAAACATTGACATAATCTGTAAACCAATGGAAAAAAAAACAGCAAAATTTTAAACTTTGTTTTAATATTATAACATATTGAAATTCATTTGCATTGGAAAAAAGAAAAATTTCAGTAACTACTACATCAATTTAATATTAAAAGTTTCTTTGTTTCTGAGAGAATATATAAATATGCATGAAAATAGTCCTGGGACATTTTTAAGTACATTTAGAATTGTCCTTTCTGTAATGAGGAGCTATATTAAAATAAAGCACATTTAAACACACAAGCTGAAATTCATTAATATGTAAGGAAATAGAATAGCATGGAAGAAAAAAGAGCAATTAGCAGATGTCCTTCTAATAAACAACTGTGATGTTTCTGGAATTGCAGCACATCCCTGCAAGCTATGCTAGCTGTGCTGGAAGTCCCTTGACCTCCTGTATTGTTGGCACAAAACTTGCTGCCCTGAGGGTTTATAAATCCACTTTGTGTGTTTTTAAATATAGAATGTGAAAATATACTGAAATGTTTAATATACACATATGAGTGACTCATTCTGTAAAAGAGCTCAATATGTTCCTTGTCCAACTCTGCATGTATGTCTCTTTCTCCTCTCTCTCCCCTGTTTTTTTATATCATATTCCATATGGCATATACACTAGAACTATGAGGAGTCACACTTGCATGTTGAGAAGGATTTGATCAGTGTGATGGTGTGTTTTAGATAGGGACGTGGAGTAAGACCAACAGAGGTTCTGGCTTTTATTTGACAGAAGAATAGAAGCACAGAACATTTTGGGGGGTAAATGTCACAGCATAAAATGTAAAATATTGTCAGTCCTCTTTCAGTAAAATTACCTGCAGCTGTATTGGCAAATGACTTGTCATTTTTATTCAGAGCTAAATTATGGGCAATTTGAACTCATTTATCTTTTTTATGTCCATACAAATAATGACAACATTAATCTTTTTTCCCAAAAAGAATGAACAGCTAGTTTGAAATGTCAATTCTCTAAAGAGACTTCTACTGACAATAATGTTTCCAAATTAAAAAACCAGAATTTAATTAGGGATTAAGGATTTTAAAATTGTTTGAAATAAAGGAACTATAATATTTCAAACTTGTCTCTACTACATAAAAATAAACACTTATTATTCAAGTATTGTAGTCAAGAGCCATATCTAACACATCAAAGTGTCCTTACCCAGATATCAAAACATTGTTTTAATTCCAGAAATGCACTTAAATACTTGATTTTTTAAAGATTGTAGTTTACTGTATTCTAAATTCAAGAAATTAAGTTCCAGTAGCACCTAAAAGCAGCCTGTTGTATACTTTCTATAGTTTATCAGTTTTCTTGAATGGTTTATATTTTTTCTCATTTAAAATACATTTTCTATGTTTCTTCGTTGGTCCTCTAACTGAAAACACCAATAACAGCTAATTTTTATTGACCACTTAAAATGTGTCAATGTTCTTAGCATTTTGCTCTTTAAAGAGTTCAGAACTCATTTCTTTCTTTATTTGGGACCTTGAGGCATCTGGTTAGGATAACTAGCTATACACACTGCTTGGATGGTCACTATTCTACTAAGCAGTTTCTTTATCTGCATTCTGCATTACCAAGCCTCTACTGCTATAGATGGAGCTTTACTGCCATTGAGCATCATGAATAGTATTTCATGATTTATATTCAAGAAAAAGCCTCAAAAGGAAATGTTAGAGAAATATATGACTTATATCTGGTAATTGGTATACATGTGTGTTGATAGTTTAAAAATATATGCTTTAAATAATGTTTGTAAATGTAATTGCATTTTTTTAGGTCTTTATGGTTATACATAGTGGTTGGGTTCATATTGAAAAAACTGAGACTAACATTTTGATGCTTATGCATGGGTGAAAGTTATTCAAGAAACTTACTTTTTTGTTGGCACACTATTTGTATTTAAAAGTGAATATTTTTATTTCTTTAATGTCAGTTATGGACTTATTTACAATTAATTTCTCTAATTACTTTTATTTTTAAATTATTTTAGATGATACATAAAAGCAAACAGTTGACATATTTTGGAGGTCTGTGTGATGTTTTGATACATGTATACACTGTGTGATATTTTATTCAGGGTATATATTTACTCTCAAACATTTAATCATTTCTTTTTTTGATTTGTTCTTTTTAGATATACATGACAGTAGAGTCTATTTTGACATATCATACATACATGGAGTGTAACTTCCCATTCATGGATGTACATCATGTGGAGTTAGACTGGTTATGTGTTCATACATGAATACAGAAAAGTTAAGTCCAATTTATTCCTCTGTCCTTCCTATTTTCATTCCCCCTTCCTTCCCTTCCTTCCCTTTTGTCTAGTCCAGTGGACTTTGGTAGTGTCTGTTGTGATATTTTCTTACTCATCACAAATTTTAGTATTTTGAATTTTCTTCTTATCTTCTTTAGCTTGGTGAAGTGTTCTCAATTTTATTTGTTTTTTTTTTTTTTTGAAAGAATCAACTTTTTGTTGTTTCATAAATTTTTTGAACTTTTTTTTGTTTGCTTCAATTTCATTGATTTGAGCTCTGATTTTAATCATTTCCTATCTTCTACTGTTTTGGGAATTGATTTGTTCTTTTTCTCAGACTTTGAGATGTAATGTTAGGTCATTTGCTTGGTGACTTTCTATTCTTTTAAGGAATGCGCTCAACTGCAATGACCTTTCCTCTGAGAACTGCCTTCATGGCATCCCAGAGATTTTGATATGTTGTATGCCTGAGTATTTTTTTAATTTCATCCCTGATTTCTCTGCTATCCATTTGTGACTCAATAGCATATCATTTAGTCTCTGTATGTTAGAGTAGCTTTTATTTTTTTATTTTATTGTTGTTATATAATTTCATTACATTGTGATCTGATAGAATGCAAGGGATTATCTCTGTTTTTGTTTTTGTTTTTTTTGTATTTGTTAAGAGTTGCTTTGTGACCTAAGATATGGTCTACATTAGAGAAGAAACTGTATTTAGTCATTGATGGATGAATTATTCTATATATGGCTGTTAAGTATAAATTATTAATTGTGATTTTTAGTTCTATAGTTTCTTTTCTAGGTTTTGTTTGGAAGACCTGTCCAATGATGAGAGAGGTGTGTTCAAGTCACCCAATATTTTTGTGTTATGGTCTATTTGATTGTTGAAATTGAGAAGAGTTTGTTTGATGGACGTAGATGCTGCATTGTTTGAGGCATAGTTATTTAAGATTGTTACGTCCTATTGATTCATAATTTCCTTAAGCAGTATGAAATGGCCTTTTTTGTATCTTTTGGTTAATTTTGCCTTGAAGCCCATTATATCTGATATGTGAGGATAGAAACCTCTGCTTGTTTACAAGATCCATGTGAATGACATTTTTTTCCCCATCTTTTTACCTTCAGTCTGTAGATGTCTTTGCCTATGAGTTGAGTCTCTTAGAATATTCTTGGGTCTTAGTTTTTAATCCAGTCTGCCAGTCTGTGCCTTTTAATGGATAAGTTTAGGCCATTATTGTTATTGAGATTTTTTTTTATTCCCTTCCTTTTTATTTACTTCTGTTTTTTTTTATTTGAATTAGTTTCTCCTTTGATCTGACTCTTTTTTCTAGTATAGTTCCACCCTTTCCTGATTTTCACTTTTGTTTTTCATTTCTTCTTCATGACATATTTTATTGAATATGTCTTGTAGTGCGCTCTTTCTAGATTTGAATTCTTTTAACTTATATCATGGAAAGTTTTTATTTCATCATCTATTCTGAAGCTTAATTTTGCTGGGTATAGTATTTTTGGCTGGCATACATTTTCTTTCAGAGTTTAATATATATATTATTCTAAGACCTCCTAGCTTTGGTTAAGAAATCAGCAGAGAATGAATTGGTTTCCCTTTAAATGAGATCTGTTATTTTTCACGAGAGCCTTTAAAATTTTATCCTTATTGTGTATGTTATGCCTTTTCATGATAACGTGTCTTGATGTAGGTCTGTTGCAATTTTGTACGTTTGGGGTCCTGTAGGAGTCTTGTATTTGGTTTTCCATTTCATTTTTAATTTGGAAAATTTTCTGATATTAGTTTGTTGAAAAGATTGTGCATTCCTTTGGTCTGTATCTCTGAGCCTTCATCAATCCCAATAAATCTTAAATTTGGTCATTGCAGGTGACCATTTCTATTCATGGTCTCTTAACATCTTTTCTCTGTGGTCAACTTTGTTTTCAAGATTATATACTTTGTCTTAATTGCCTGTAACTCTGTCTTCCATGTGGTCAGTCTGTTGGTGATAGTTTTCATTGAATATTTAATGTGGTTTATAGATTCCTTCATTTCACGGATTTCTGATTGATTTTTTTTTCCCCAGAATCTCTCTTTATTGAAGTGATCGTTCACTTCCTCTATTTTCTTTCTGAGTTCACTCCTTACGTCATCCTGTACCTCACAGGACAGTTTAACTTTGCACCTCTCTGGCATTTCTTGCCCTGTGATATAGATGGATTCTGTTATTGGAATGTCTTGGTTTGTTTCAGTTGATTTGTTCCCTCATTTTTTTCATGTGGTTTGTATGTCTGTCCATCTAATAGTATGGATCTGAAGCATTCGAGTTTCTACCCTGTAGATTAGTGTGTCCCTGAAGGTCTCCAGAATCTCACTGTTTAGGGGGAGACAAATAATTACAGCAGCTAATAGAAACAATGTACAGCATTAAACCAAATAAATCCTTCTATGGCATCTACAGTGTTGCCATAATAAACAGATGTGATATGATCTGTTACTGCCTACATTAAAAACAGTAAGTTTGCTTATGAGTTTATGATTTTGCCTGGTGGACAGAGAAAAATCAGAAATAATGTGGGATGTGATGATTATGAGGGAGGAGCAGAGAAAATAGAATTTAAAAATTAAAGGAAGTGTGAAAGAAAGAAGAACAGAGATTTGCTGTTAGCAGAAGAAAAGAGAAAGAGAATCAAGGCAACAGATATGTGAGAGAAAAAAATGTACATATAAAGGAAAAAATTAAAAATAAAAATAAAATAATACAAAACAAAATTATCTACTAATCAAATATCCTAGTCCTCAACATACTGATCCATGAAAAATGACTGGCTTCAAAAATGCTAGAAATGAGAAAAAAAAAATATGACTGTATAAATGCCCATGAACCATTAAAGGTCACAATTAAACAGAGAAAAGAGAAAAAAAAATCTCCATGAAAAGTTAAAGAATTGTACCTGTGGGATTTCAAAAGATCCTTAGCTTTCCTTTTTAGCAGTGTCAGGTGGGGTCCTGGAGTGAGAGGAAATCCCCTAGGCAGAACTCCTGGAGGCGGCATTCCTTCTTAGAGAGGCTGTAGGCTCTTGGATGAATGCCAATTGTCCTGGAGAGTTTAAATCAGCACACCCCCAGGATACAGCAATTTCCAGTCCTTGCTGGAAAACTGTACTCCAGAGATCTCCCCTGGGTTCCTTTTTTGGAGGAGCCAATTCTTGGTCCACTATATCACCTGAGGACCCGGTGTTTCCCATTCTCAGGTTCAATCTCCAATACCCAGCCCCCACGAATTCGCATCCAGGAGACTCCCTCCCAGTTGGTCCTGCAAGCAGCCACATTGGAGGGAAGGAGGAGAGCCCAGTGAGTTTCCATTACCGTTACTCTCAGGTGTAATTTCCTATCCGTGTTGGATTTTCTCTTGGCCACTTAGGCACACTCTGTGTAGTGCAGTGTCGATCTGCCAGTCCACTTTTTTGGGGTCAGACTCGAGTTTGCCAGGAATTGGCTTCTCAAGCTGCAGACCCCTGTGCCTCAGATGCAAAATGGTTCCTTCCTCTATCACCTTACACATCCAGGAGAGTTGCCGCTTCTTTCCTGTGTAAGGATATTATGCAGCATGCTTTTCAGTTTAGTTGGTCAGTGTCCTTGATCTCTAAACTCTCCATGCCCAAATATTCCACAGAGCTCTTTAAAATGTGGGCTCCTTTAATTCCCTTATCCCTCCACTTGGTTCATGGAGGGACAGCTCTGTCTGGTGCCTCCAGCTGCATCAGCGGCTGAGGTGCTGGGGCTTTCTTCTTTATTATATCCAACCCCCAGAGTTCCTGATTTGCTTTGAATGTCCAGTATTCTATTCCAATAAAGTCCACCTCTGGTTTTTCTTTCTTTCTTTTTGTTCGCCTACCTTCCTCAAAAGCTGCCTATCTCCTTTCTTGGTTTCACCCCACAGAGCAACCAGGAAAACTAACTTCTCTATTTTGCCATCTTGAAATCCTGCTCATTTCTTTCAAGATAAAAATGTTTAAGATCTTTTCAAAATACAGAGCACATCATCATTATTCATAGTTGCCTACTGTGCAGCAGCCATTGGAACTTCATACCGATATCTAATTGCAATTTGTAACCATTGACCCAGTTCTATCCATCCAGCCATCCCCCTCTCCCCAGCCTCTCCTGACCACCACACTGCTCTCTACTTTCACGACATCAATTTTTCAGATGTCATGTATATGTGGGATCATGCGGCACTAGTCTTCTGTGCCTGGCTTACTACTGAGCATCCCTTGTTCATTCTCATACTTAAATTGTCCTAAATGGGGGCATCTCCAGGCAGACTTCTATGTCTCCTCACAACATCTCCCCACAGTTTTTGAGCACTTCCTTTGTTTCTGGTACAAAAAGGAGATGTAGGGAAGATGAGAAGAATTAATCTTTACCAAGGAATTACAGATAAGAATGCAATATGACTGACAAAAAATTAAACTATTAAAGTAATTGTTGAATCACTCAGGTATCATCAATCATTGGGTGAAAAACTGGAAATTGGACATCCACAACTTAAATCAAACTTAATATCATTTATAATGGGTCAAATGATTATTGTGTCCCGACATGATGCAATCACCAGATATGAATGCCAATATATCAATCATATACTATATATAATACATATAGTATATTGACATATAGATATATACCCCATGAAGTTTTATACAAATAAACCTAGGTATGGATCAGTTAATTTGTACTTTATATAAAACTGCATGGACTTGATCAATGAACTTTCATATGACCATATTAATGTTTCCACTCACTATTACATAACCTGGAATAGTAATTAAATACTGTCATGTGTTTCTTTTCATGACAATGAGGAAGGTATAGCAAACTCTGATACCTGGTAAACGTGTCAGCATGAGGAGCCTGTATTGACTCTTCAGTGCTTTTATTACTTTGCAGCTAAGTCATGGGTATTACTCTTTTCCTGAGATAGGGTATGTCTGTGTTGCCTGGGCTGCTCCCCAAGTCCTGGGCTCCTAATCCTCCTGCCTCAGCTCCCTGAGAGGCCATGACTAGTTTGAAATTCTGGCTTCTGTCCTAAAAAGTGTATTGCCCTCTCTCCATATTTCATAGGCATTATTTTAGAAGTCCCTCTCTGTTCTGAAGTTGCATCCAAGGAAGACCAGCTCACACTGGAATTCCCTGAGCAGTAGCCCTTTCTACCTCGCATGTGTTTCTTTCAGTCTGCCTTACTTCTGAGTGTGTGTGTTCCCATATGCACCTGTGCACACACACACACAAGATAGAGCAGTGTCGTGTGTGAGGAAATCACAAGCCTTCGCCCACCTCCTTTCTCAAAGCACCTTCCTCCTAGCCCTGCTCCTGGGAGGTGCTGAGTGTTTGTGGAGCATCGCTCGTGGTGACTGTCAGTATTAACAGTAGCAGTGGTGTTGGGATGCAAGCATTCTCTCTTTTGGTTCTGAGGAACACGTGTAGTTCACACACACACACACACACACACACACACACACACACACACACACACTTCATCTGGAACCCAGAGCTGCTCCCAGTTGCTTCCAAACCCTACTCTGCTCCTTTTGCTTTCCTGTCTACCGTCTTGCTGGTCAGTCTGAGCCCACAACCTCTCCTGCTGCTCCACCTAGGGCTGTAGCTAGAGGGACAAGAGTTGCTGGACTCTGAAATAAATGTCAGACAATTGCCTTCGTGTCTGGATATGCCTTTACTCACCCTGAGTGCAGTGACACACCTACCCCAATTGGCTTAAATCCTACCAGCTTTTCTTTGAATCACATCTCACTGTGGGGACCTTATTTAATCTATTGTTATGTCTTCCCTCAATCTTCAAATTGTTTTTTACCCTCCTTAAAGACATTGTCTTAAATGAATGTCTTTTCAAAACTCTAAGATAGAAAGGAAAATGGGGAGGATTCCATCCAAACAGAAGGAAGTGCAGTGGACTAGGTAAAGCAAACCAGTGGAAAGAATCTCACTAACTTTCCTGTGTGCCTATATGAACACACCATAGCAAATCTCACCATCATGTGTGTCCACACGGCACTGATTAAAAAAAAATGCAAGAAAATAGCAGAAAGATCAGGAAACAGAGGGAAGAGAACAGGGGAGGAAGCGGGGAGGAAAGGGGAAGTGCTGGCCACTGAATGGGAGCCAATTATATTCTGTGCTTTTATAATAGTGTCTCCATGAATCCTAATGTTATATATAATAAAACAACCAATAAGAAATAGATGGGCATTTCAGGCCATGGGCTGCCTGTATGACAATTTTAGATACTTCTCTTTTTCAAGTTAATGATCTATTAACTTTGACCCCCTACAAATACACTAGATCTGACATTGTTCTGGGAAGGTCATTGACATGAAAAAGGTTAAGCCCACAATGTGTGGCTGTTTCAGTCAGTTTCATTGTTTTATAATCTTGTTTCTTATAATCAATAAAAAGTAATCATCAGTACTGACTTTGACATATACCACTTCTCACTCATCTTCGTAATATGTGAGCGGTGAGAAAGTCACATTCTGTTACAGGTAATCTAAAATTGAAAAAAAAAAAGAAAGAAAATTTAAAACTTCTTAAATCTCAGGTTCCCCTCCAGCTTTACCTTTTTTTCAAACAATGAGCAGTCATGAAATTCATCTGGAAAAGTAAAAGGCCCAGAATAGTCAAAGCAATACCTAAAGAGAAAAGTGACGCAGGAGGCATCACAATACCAGACCTTAAATTATACTACAGAGCTATAGTAGCAAACAAGCATGGTATTGGCACAAAAACAGACGAGAAGACCAATGGTATAGAATAGAAGACAGAGACAAACTCATATAAATACTGTTGTCTCATACCAGACACTTTCTGGGGCAGAAGCAGTCAATTCCTTTCCTGGCTGCACTGTTTATGGGCTCTGAGCTGCTGCCAGGAAGGAAAAGGGCCCTCTTCATCTTTCCTGTCAGGAAACCTTGGTCTGGGATGCTTTGTCCCAGTGCTGCTGGGAGCTTCTTTAGTACAGAGCCAACCTACCCTCCCCTCCTTATCCAGTGGCCATGGAAGAGAAAGAACACACACATGCACCCACTCAGCGCCTCTCTTCTCTTTCCTCCAGGATGCTAGAACCTTCTCTGATAGCTCATTATCACAGAATAACTGCCTCATTTGGCAGTTCAGTTGGCAGTCCTTCTTCTGCCAAACCACTGAACCACAATCTCCAGCAAGGCCTCTGTAAGTCATAAAGCTAATGTGTTGGCCATGATATGGGAGTCTTTGTTGCATTTCTTAATTTATTATGAACAAGCAGAAAAAGAACATGATTCACTGGCCTGCTGGAGGCCCCCCAATATCAAGTGAAAAGTAAGAGTTCACTAGATTTTTCTCTTTTTCTGAGTAAATGGAAATAACACTAAATTGAACTAAATAAGCGAGAGGAAAAATTAATTAGCCTTAAAGTCCTATAAGTACAGCTAGGCTTTAAGAATACCTTGTGATTGGAACAGATTTAATAAATTATCTGCAATGGAAGGAGCCTTTTGAATACTTCTCTCTTCCAGGTTATGTAATAAGCATTTTGGTCAGTAAATAATGGGTTGCAAGGATTCCGTGGGAAAAAATGGCAGCTAACCTGAAGATTTAGAATGATTAGAAGTAAAGGCAACTAAAAAAAATTAAAAATCGCCTGTTGCATGAGAAAGGAGAACCAAACTTTGACTATTTCAGTGCGACCCACTGGTAGCATGATGTTCCTGTGGACCAGCCCACAGTCCTCTGTGCCAGAACCATGCCAAAAGATCTCCTTCAGCCACGCTCAGCATTGCTCATGATTATTTTTAGAATAAACTAGAAGTTCATTTTATTTTCATAGTTGAAACTATTTAGAGTATTTCTACTCTTCCATAACTTTATTGTTAGAAACTATATGGACATGTTAGGTGCTTAGATATCATCACATGAACAGTTTGAAAGAGGCGATTGACAAATTGAAGGCACAGTTACCTTAGGCACAAATTCGAAAATTCAGTTTTTTACCAAATTCAATATAGAAATTAAATACAATCCCCATCAAAAATACCACTCACATTCTTCACAGAACTTAAAAAACAAAAATGATAGTCCCCAAGTTCAATGGCAAAAGAAAAATCTTGGAGTAGCCATAAAACCCCAAGCAAGAATGACGCTGGAGGCATCACCACCCGGGATCTCAAATCGTACTAAACACCTGGAGGAACCAACATCTCACAGTATTAGGATAGAAACAGACATGAAAACAATGGAACAGTATGGAGACCCAGACACAAATTCACAGAGACACAGCCACCTGATCCTTGACAAAGGTGCCACAAACATTAGAGAAAAGGTAACCTTTTTGACAAATGGTGCTGGGAACAAATTTCCATACATAGAAGAACAAAGTCAGTTCCCTATCTTTCCTTCTCACAGAAGTCAGTTCACAATGAACACATGACTCAGGAAGTAGACCAGGAACCTGCAACTGCCAGAAGAAACCACAGGCTCAACACTACAAAATACTGGGAAATATTGGGTCAGGATTGATTTCCTTAATAAGACTCCTGAAGCTCAAGAAATAAAACCAAGAATCAATAAGTGTCGTGGCTTCAAATTTAACAGTTTGCATAGCAAAAGAACAAGTTTAAAGAGAGACCCTACACACCAGGCATTATCTTTTAGATATGTGGTGTCCCCCAGAGGCTCTTGTGTGAGACCGTGCAAAGGTGAAATGATGGGGTTATGAGAGCCTTAACTCAATCACTGATTGATAACCTGATAGGGATTAAATGGGTGATAACTGAAAGCAGGTAAGGTGTGGAGATGGGTCATTGGGGTGTGCTATCAGGTGTGTATTTTGTTGTGATGAAGATCTCTCTCTCTCTCTCTCTCTCTCTCTCTCTCTCTCTCTCTCTTTCTCTCTCTTTCTCTCTCTCTCTCTCTCTCTCTCTCTCTCTCTCTCTCTCTCTCTCCCCCCTTCCTGGGGCTATGTTCCCAGATGCTTTCCTTTCCCACATCCTCCTGTCCCGAGGAATGGAGTTGGCCTTCTAGGGACTGTGACCTCCTGAGACCATGAGCCTCCAAATCAGCTTCTCCTCCCCACAAGTGCTCTTGTCAAGTCTTTTGGTCACAGCAGAGAAAAAGCTGAGTAAAACAACGGAAGAAAGTCTTTACCAGTCACTATTCAAAATGGATATTAATATCCAGACCACATGGAGAACTCAAAAATCTTAACAGCAAAACCACAAACAACCCAATCAATAAGTGGGGAAATGAACTAAATAAACGTTTCTCAGAAGAGGAAATGTAAATGGTGATCAAATATATGAAAAAATGCTCAACATCCTTGGCAAACAGGAAAATGTAAATGTACACTGATAGTGAGTTAGGCAGCCGTCAAGAATACAAATCACATACTCTATATACAGAGTTACGAAAAATTGTGCCGTGAATGGATAATTATGAGTGTAATGCACTCCACTATTGCCATGTATGTAAGAAATAAAAAAAGAATACAAATCACAATCATTGGCGGCAAGAACGTGAGACAAAGGTGCATTCATGCATTGTCAGTAGGACTGTGAATTAAAACAACCACTACGGAAAGTGGCATGGAGATTCCTCCAAAGACTAGGAATGGACACACAAAGAACTGATATTAGCATCCCTATAGAGACACATGTATACCGAAGTTCAGAGCAACAAAACTCACAATAGATAAGCTATGGAACTTAGTTGTTCTACAACAATGGATGAATAAAGAAAATGTGGAATACATACACAATGGAGTTTCATGTAACCCTTAAGAAGTATAAAGTTATGTAATTTACTGGTAAATGGATGAAATTGAAGAAAATTATGCTAATCAAGTAAGCCAGACTCAGAAAATTAAGGGTTGAATGTTTTCTTTGATGTGTAGAAATTATAAAGAAATAAGTAATTTTTTAAACAAGAGGGATCTCATGAAATAGAGGAGAGAACAGTGGAAAAGAGGAAAAGGGTGGAGGAACCGTGGGATGGAATCGACGTGAGGTGCACATAGGAACACGTCAGTGGTCTCCACCTTTATATATAACTGTGATGAACCAATTCCAGGACAATAGAGATGGGGGCTCAGAAGGAGGGGTGAAGAGAGGAAAGGAAGTAGTGCTGGGGGTCCAAGTGGATACAAGCGTTACACGCACTCATGAGTATGTCAGGTTAACCCCACAATGATGTAAAACTGTCATGCATGTACAAAAACGTAAATACAAAGTAGAGGGCAGGGAAAGGGTATGCTCTGCAAAATGGTGTCCAATAAAAAAATCAGTTATTTAACTCTTAAGTAACACATTTCATTTTGAGACTTTACTATGAGAAAATAAAGATAGGTGCAAATTTAAAATAAAGATTTTTATAACATTCACATGAACCTTTTTTTTTATAACATTAGTATAGTATATAAAAAACATGAACAACTAAGTATTAACATTCCTTGTGGATTTTCCAAGAACTGATATGTTTTATACTCTCGGTGTAACTCTTGAGTTATATCTCTAGGTACTCAGTGTTGCCAGTTTAAGGTACTTGGTTTGTTCCTCCACAGTAACCACGCACCACCGGACACACACACCCCCTAATCCAGAGATGGTCTATAGAATACTTTTGTATGCTCACTCCTCTTTGTCTGTGGAATCCACACAGGTGGATTTTTGTCTGAAAAGAAGCGGTGGGGGGGGGGGAGTGTGAATAAGAGATTAAATGACCACAATCTAGAAAAAAGCCAAAACCACACTTGAGTAATCCAAATAAACAAGAACACTTTAAAAAAAGCAAATACTATTTGGAAATTACATTAACAGTATATTTCAAGCAAAGCTCCTGGACTATGTATATTATTGGATTATTTGTCCGCTGGAAGATCTTCTCCTACTGAGAAGGGTTTAATTATTCTGTACAATCAAATAAAAAATCGTCCGTCTGCTCGAGTCCTAGGCTGATTGATTGCCATTCTATCTCCCACCCTGACTTGCTGTCCTCACCAGTGCCATTTCATGGAAGTGGCAGGTCACTAGGGAGAACCGCATTTAACTCCCAACAGTTTGGTGGTTTGTAGCAGCTGAATTGTCTCCCCATGTCAGCATTATTGCCTGATGACTCCCCACGTTTTCAGAAGGCGCAGACTTGGAACGCTTGCTTGTCAAGGACTGTTAGCCCACAGCCTTCATTCTTGAGTTCAGTTTATAAAGCACCAGGAGAAGTCCACTGCATATTCTGTGTTGTAGTCATTACAACCCTCCCGCCATCATAAGGTGGTCCATGCCCCTCACAGGAGTCTCCAAGAGACCCTGCTGAGTCAAACATAGTATCCTCAGAGTTCAACCTGTTTTTTGTATGGGTGTTGTTGATTTCATTCATTCATTAAACGAGTGTTTTTGGAACATTTCAGGTGTGCTATTAGACATCAAGTGGTTTTGTCGTGTAAGGTAGATCAAGTCCAAAATGAGGCAAGCCTTGTGTATTCCTACATGCCCCACTAGGCGTGTTGAACACTTTGAAACTGCAGGACTGTATTTTCCTTGAAGCTATGCTTTAACTCACCCTCAGGTCCTCTGCTGCATTGCAAGTTTTCAATTTACATTTGCCAACTTTTTTGTGAACTTACTGACCTCCTTATTTAGTATGTAAGGTATTCCAGAGCCATGTAGTTTTTTATGATTAACATATAATAGCTGTTATAATTGCCCATGAATACTTAGGAAAATAATAAATAACTTCACTTGGTTAATAAGTTTAATGTATAAACCCATTGTAATTAGAAAAAATAGAGAAAACCATCACCTAAACCCACCAAATTAAAAACATCTATTAGATTTATAGACAACTCCATATGCTTGCCTGACTCTTCTGGTATTCAAGACCTCTCACAGCCTGCTTCTGACTTCTCTCCTTTCTGACATGTCACCTGTTTTAACTTTTCTGAGGCTGTGTGGGACCATCAGAAATTATTTTATTCATTAGACTGACGTTTTTAAGGGCAAAGTCTTGGCTTATCTGTTCCTAGCTTCCTGCACCTAGGACAGGATCAGGCAGAGATTGACACATATCTTTCTAACTCTGATCCTGCAGGGATAACTGTTCTTGAAGTTGGTCTGCACTCTTCCATCTGAACTTGCATGAGCACTGTTATTGCCTGGAGGTATCTCATTTCTAAATTTTTTCTAAAGTCACATCACCTTTTATTTATATTTCACAAGTAATGTTAACCCTCATGAAAAGTTTGTACTGTTTTTTTCTTTAATTATTGTTATGTTATTGCCTTATTTGATTATGTTTTGTGACTGTAGAATGTAATTCCTTGAGATGGAAACATTTTTATTTTGCTATTAACAACAAAACTAATAATAACATAATGATTCCAGCATTGAATTTATTGTGTGACTACTCTGAACCAGGTCAATAGGGAGTCTCTGTAATTGGTCCCTAAGTGTTTGTTCCTCCTTATTGTATTGCTTGCATTTTGTTTACTGGTAAGTAAGCATTTAGTAATGATTGATTTTATTTTAAAACACTATAGCAGATTATCTACATAGCACAAGCAGCAGTTAGTAGAAAAATGAGAAGAATTATATAATTTTTGCTACTTGGGACAACTTGAACCAGAAGAAACATACCTGAATATCAGCTCAAAGTAGCAGAAGGATGATTGATACTACAATTATCAATGCCATGTGTTGGCTCTGCATCATTGGGAATGATGGATATTTGGTTTAGTGTGCTTTGTTTTAGTCTCTGAGCTTGTAGAAAATATCTTTAGGGTTTTCCATTCAATATAAGTCCCCTAATTTCTGTCACTCTACTATCAACTGAAAACAAGACTGAGATTCAGTCGGCTTCTGACTTTGTCTAAAACTTCATTGGAAATTTTTTAGATAAAAAATACCTGAGTCCCAGGTATTTATGCTGTTTGGGTAATTTGTAAAAGGATATTTGATTAGGTTAGTTCCATGAAAGAACTTTGAGATTTTATATATTGGAATCAAAAGATTGGGAAGAATGCTTAATAATGTAGTATGAACTGATACTAAGGAACTAAACAGTGTCTTCTTCTATTTTATAAACTGCATTTATGACTAAATGGCTGATTGTCACTTCTCATAAGAATGGCTCAGGAAGGGATGAAAGGCATGGTACTGGAATTAACGAAATGAGCCGACACTAATAAAGGAAAAGTATGCAAATGCCAAAGAGCAAGGCCTTGTGCAGAGATGAGTTTACATGCAACCTCCTCATATTTATAGCTGGCAGAAGATTAATAGGAAATAACTGTCAACCAAACCTAGGACAGAAAAACACCAGGAATTAGGAGAGACACCATCTGTCTTTCACTAATCAGGCACTCAGTGGCATAAGAGGGTGATGACAGTGCAGCTGCAGCCTCCAGGTGTACAGAGGCATATGGCCCATTCCTGCCCAACTGTGCCTCTTGGTGCTCATGCCAGCTTGAGCCTCTCACACACTTCCATTTCACTCCTGTATGTGCAAATAAGATCTGCTGCTGAAGTAAACTCTTGGTATTATAACAAATCCTTTATTATTTGTTTCATTAGTGTCCTCATAATGAACTTATAGGGAGATATTCTTAAGTTGAGAAAACTTTACAGGTAACCATATTATACATAACACTTATTGAAAAAAATTAAGCGATAGTCACTATTACAGTGCTTTAAAAGTATAAACACACTTCTCCATGGTTACATCTAATAAGTGAAAGAGGATAGATCTGAACTCAGATGTTGTTAATTACGAAGGTCGTGCGTTGCACTGCACTAATTTTAAACAGCATAGATATCCGTGTGTGTACATTCTGAACTCTATGAAACCAAAGCATCCTAACCACACTGATTTCATCCTATTTCTAGAAATTAACTGAATTGAAGACAAGATATTCCCAGTGATGGGTTTTAATATATCAATCATTTCTGAAATATCTCTCACCCCCCAAAATAGAGCTTAATTTCTTTATGCTTTTCCTATGGGTTGGATTAGTGGTTTACTTTTATTACACAGAAATGGTGGATATAATATCATGCCACTCCTAAGACGGGGTTATATGTAGACTGTGCCCCTCTCTGGTTCTCTCTGGGATCACCCAGGGGATCTGCAGCCCACTGTGAGACCTGAATGACAATAGCCATGTAATTGAGTTTGGCCACAGAAATCCGTCCAGAGAGCTCTAAGGGGCTAGACTGCAGTTCAGAGCCACAGTTTGACAACAGCCTCTGAGAGATTCCCAGTCAGATCCACTCAGATGATCTACCTCCAGGATCCTCAGCTTCTAAAACTGCTTAAAATAAGAAATCTCTGGTTTTCCTTAAGTTCCTAAATTTGCAGGCATTTTTTACCACAGAATGTTCAACAACAGAATTTAAAATTTACTTTCATAAAATAAACACTATATGTTTGTATGAAAAAATAAAATCGATAGTCTAGGACAATTAGAGAATTTTTGAATTGCTAATGTATAGAGAATGTATTCTCATTATGAGAACATCCATGTATATCAATTTTCTAAAAATAAATTTCTGTAATTTATAAAATATATAATTAATATAATTTATATATTATGTAATATATTCTAAATATTTTTGTAATATGAGTAATGGGTCAGATTATTCCAAAGGTCTAGGAAATGCTTCTGAGCATGGTTTATGTTATCATATGTACTTAAAATAACAAAATTGAGTACCTTTAAAGGTGGTCTTTAATTCTGCTGAAGAACAACATGTGTTTTGTACTGCAGAAGATATTGAAGGGAACTGGAAAATTTGTGTTTTATATGTAAGTTTGACTTAGGAACTTGTTATTAATTACTTTCAAAACCTTGCCTCTGCTGTTCTGCAAAGTTGCATGCTTCAAAAGAGCTCTAACCCTCTTCCTACCCTGCCATCTTACTTTCCTCTGACAGCATATGTTCTAAACTAGCAGGACAATAATCCCTTAGTATGTGGTGCCTCTCATGCTTCTGTGACTTGGAAAATACTGCTATGAGCCAGGTGTGGTGGCACAAGCCTGTAATCCCAGTGACTCTGGAGGTGGAGGCAGGAGGAATATGTGTTCAAAACCAGGCTCAGCAATTTAGAGAGACCCTCTCTCAAAATAAAACAATAACAACAAAGAGGTCTGAGGATGTGGCTCAGGGGTTAGGCACTCTTGGGTTCAATCCCCACAACTAAAAAAATAAAATCAAAAACAAAACTATCATGAATGCTATTATCTTCTCTGTTTTTTCTTAATTATTTTTTGAAATCCTTTCTGAGGCCACCCCACTTTCTACAGGCAAACTTATTCTTTTGTCTTCCATTCCCGTGGTACCTGTTTGTATGGCTTGATATAGAAGAAATATCAAAATCGTGCAGATGCAAAAAGCCAAGAGTCAAATGTTTTCTCTTACACGTGGAAGCTGTGGAGTAATTGGAACTTAAAAAGGGAGTCAGGAAAGCTCATGGAAATAGAAGAGAGAACGGGGAGTAGAGGAAGGTAACCAACCAAGGACCAGGGAGGAGGGATGGAAAGGGAGGGACAGCAGCCTGAGACTCACCCAGTGGCCTCAGCACAGGTGTGAACACATCACAATGAAGCCAGTTTCATGCACAACAGTATGCACCAATTAATAAATAAGTCAACAATTTTTATTTTCAATCAGGCACTGAACACATGTAAGAGTGCTACCATCTGAATGTTCTGTGCCCTTGACATTTATAAGTTAAAACCTGATGGAGATGATGGCACTGGGAGGCAGGGCCTGAGGGAGGGGACAAGGCCCTCAGGGCTGTGCCCCCAAGTGCATCAGTGCCCTTATCAGAGCGGCTGGGGGGAAGCTGGTTGTACCTTCCTGGTGCAGACACACAGCAGATATCACCTCCGAGGAACAGGCCTTCACCAGGTAACAAAACTCCCGGAGACTTTATCTTGGATTTCCAGCTTCCAGAACTGTGATCAGTAAATCTCTGTTGTTTAAGTTACCTGGAATGTAGAGGTGTTTTGTTATAGCCTCCTAAATGCACTAAGACAAGGATGTCTTACTTCACTGAATTTTCCTGATATTTCAAGGAAAACAAATCGCTGTTAGCCTTTCCAAAAGTAACTACATCTGGCTCCTTGTTATTGTTATATTAAGAAAATAAATACTAAACAGATATATCTCTTTTAAATTTTTAGTTGACTTATCATCTTATATTCCTAATACCTATGTAAATTGATGAGACATATTTCTTACTTCAAAGGTATTATCATTTTGTACATTTTGTATGTTTTAAAATATCTATGTTCATTGCCAACATTCTTTCCCAAATTTTGAAATTGCATATCTAACTGTCTATTAATATACTGGTATGATTTCCACTAGGCATTGAGTTAAAAATGTACCAAAAAAAATGTATCTTGGTTCTTTGAAGCCTAACAATTCTTCTTTCATGATTTTCTTCACCTTAGTAAATACGGACCTCTAGTTGCTCATGTCAGACTTGTGTAAAGGTACCCCATAATACTGTCTTCATCTTACCCCAGTTAAATTCAATAGCAAATATTTTCAGCTTTCTTTAAAAGGGTTCCAGGATTTTCTACATCTGTTTATTCAGATTTTTCACCATGAGTCCAAAAGACCTGACAAGAACAATTTTAGAGAAGGAAAAGTTTATTTAGGGGCTCACAATTTTAGAGGTCTCAGTCCATAGACACCAACTCCATTGCCCTGGGCCCAAGGTAAGGCAGAACATCATGGCAGAAGAGTGTAGCAGAGGAGAGCAGCTCAGGACATGGCGCCAGGAAGGGGGGAGAGAGAGAGAGAGAGAGAGAGAGAGAGAGGGAGAGAGAGAGAGAGAGAGAGAAACTAAACTTGGCTCACCAGGGACAAAAAACATGGCACAAAGGTGTGCCCCAGTGACCCTCCCCCTTCAGTCTCCACCCAGTTCCTCCCTCTCAAGGGATTAAAGACTGATCCAGTCCAGGCTTCCCTGCCCAATCCTTTCACCTCTGAACTTCCCTGCATTGT
Organism: Callospermophilus lateralis; assembly: GCF_048772815.1. Classification (NCBI taxonomy): domain Eukaryota; kingdom Metazoa; phylum Chordata; class Mammalia; order Rodentia; family Sciuridae; genus Callospermophilus; species Callospermophilus lateralis. The sequence continues at coordinate 1,440,423 of NW_027513245.1, read as the reverse complement.
CTCACACATGAGCTTTTGGGAGACACCTCACCTCTAAACCACAGCAGCATCTAATGGCTGGCATTGCTGCCATTCTGGTTCAAACTAGAAGGTCTGTGGTCACCAACTTGTCTCTTGGCTTCAAGTTTTGCTACCTGTTTGTTGAGGCTTCGAAGAAAATCAGAATTTTCAAAGCACATTTCCAAACATACTAATTGTCTCTGATATCATTCAGAGAAAAAATCAGGCGTCTTCATTTCTACTACCTCTTTGATTTCACCTTCTTCAACCCTCCCCTTCTTTGAAACACACCGAACACTGACCAAGGTCTCTTTGCTTTAACCCAGAAAGGCTGCAGGGCCTTTCCACATTCCATCACATGGCTGCTCTTCCTTCTAATCTTTGTTTCTATTTTGCAATCTCTGAGGGCTCAGGAAAGAGCCCACAGGTGCTCCACACACTGCATACCCTTAACATGTTTATTTATTTTTTCCTATAGAACTCATAAGCATTTGAAATACTGTACCTTTTTATGATCATATTTAATGATTCTACCAACACGTGAAATTGGTAAAAGACCATTTTATCTTTTGTTCAGTGTTGATGCCTGGATGATCAAAATATGCATATGTCAATTGCCACCTTTTGAATTAAAGGTAAATCTAGAACTTATTAAAATTTAGAACGCTCTAGATCTACTTCATTCCTTTTAAGGGCTGCCCTGTTTTGCACTTGATGGATGCGTGCTCATTTTCATCTGCATATTTCCATTTGGTTGTTGATTTTGGTTCCTGACTTTGAATGCTTTTCCCCTGTTTTCCTATGTAAAAGATGCACCCTCCCCCCCTGCACTTCATTTCTCACTTTTCAGAAGCAAAGGCTTTAATTTCTTACCTTTCCATTTGGAATTTACATCTGTGTCTGCAAGAAACTTCCTTGCACTGGCATTTTTTTTTTTTACTCTTTAATTTTCAATGTTATCCAGGTAAAACGTGCACACAAGTCTAACACCCCCGCCCCCCCCCCAACACCTCTGCATCTACTCTGTGGTTGGCTCTCTAGATTTATCGGCATGGGCAAGGAAAATTCTTGTGTGCTTTCCCTTTACATCAACAAGTACTTTGAGGCATGTACATACAGAGATACGTGGGGGGTTAAATGTATTCCCTCCTCACATCAGAGGATGATGAGAAGCAAATCCTTCTCCATCTATCCATAGAGAAAATAATACTGACACTTTAGAAAGTGTCTCCATTTACAGAGCACAGGCCTATAGCAATTGGCTCTGACTTCAAACAAGTCTTGGAATACACAATTCTGAACATGATTTAAATAAACAAATATCAAATTCCCCTTCCATGTGCTACCCAGTAATACTCTTAAAAACATCATCTCTGGAGGTTGATGAAATGAGATGTAATGATGCTGCTCAATCAATAGCCAATCAACGCAGCATAGCTGTGTAAAATAGAAGAAAAAACAACGTGTTTTAAAATGTACCACATGTGTGCAGCTCTTGAGTCTGGCTGTCTCTCGCCATGTGTATTTATTTGTGTACATGACTCCTTGATTTGTAAGAACTACAAAAACCATTCTTTTCTTCACTTTTCATCATTTGCTAAGGTTGAAGAAGGCTCAGATGCTATCCAACAAATGGAGAGAGGACTTCCAAGGATAACATCTGTCTCATTGGCAGCACCTTCTCTGCTTATGGTTTAGCCTTGAAATTGCTTTTGTGCTTGGCACATCTGAGATAGACTGAACTGCTCACTCTTTTGTTTTTTAATATGAAGAAACAATTGTCTTCCAGGTAATATTTTGACAAATGTTAATTGTGTGTGTGTGTTTAAGTAAACAGGCTTTCTTTACATTCTTCTGCATTCCCCAAGAGCCCAGCCCTTCGTTTGATACATAGCTGCTGGAAGAGGACAGACCGCAGTTGCCATATTGCTCCTGTAGAAATGTGCTGGGTGGGCTCTGGGCCTCCCACCTGCCTGGCTTAGCTGTCGCTGCTGTTCACATGCTTCCTTTCTTAATTAGGACTCAAATATTCCGGCAGTTTTCCTTGCTGTGAAATTGCCTCTCTCTTCTTAGTGTGGGCATCTGTAGGTTATTTATTATGAATAAAATCCTGATCTCTTCCCAAAATAGTCTTTCTGATGAGAAAATTCCATGGCTATCCATAACATATCCCCTGTCTGTCGCAGGCATCTTCCTAATGATACACCCCAATGCATGTCTATTAAAAATTGAGGTTTTTTTTCATCTTCATAACAAAACAAGAAGAAATCTTTATATTTATCTGAGTTTACCTAAATATAGATTACAAAATCTTGGAGAAAGTAAGATTCTAGGATAGAAAAACAGGAACAACTCCACACAGCTTCATATAGTACCTTTTAGTTTAAGGCCTAAAAAGAAACAGGGAACAAAAATCATCAAAAATAAGAGTAGGCAAACACTTTTAACCTCATCAGTAGTTGTTAAAAAAACACTCAAAGAATGGTGGCATCATAATAGAATCTGAATTGGTTTTGGCAAAGAATGGTAATAAAAGAACCTTGTGTAACTCAGAAAGTAAGTTAAAATAACAGGTGAATGACATGATGGGTCCCAAAGATACATTAAATAGACTGGAAAGTGCATAGAAATACAATATAAATAAGGGCGTAGAAATATCACAATTGCACAGGACATGCATTTACATGTGTATTGTAATTCCCTTTTGAGTAATCCTTGTTAGAGATACCTTAATATTAGGTTACCTGTTTTTTGAAAATCAGAGTATGTGCCCTCCCACTAAGATTAATACTAAAGAAAAGTGATTCTGTAACTAATTAGAAGTTCACAAACTTAAAAAAACAAAGGATTAACTTTGGCAAATACATGATTACTTCACTTTTTAATGCAACTCCTACAGTGAGTGCATTGTCTTGATCTATTTTGAGAAGAGTTTAACAAAGATGTCTGCCTCTTCGCGTGTCATTGAGCAGAAATAAGTGGAAAGGAGTCTTGGACACACTTTTCACACCGGGTTTTAAATGTCACAATTGAATTAGTAAACAGAGAAAGGTATTCAGTTCAGTCAGATCCCTGTCAATCTGGACAATATCTTCCTGCCGTGATGTCCTCGTAATTCTGGATGGAATTCCTTGTTGGGAGGTTTCACTCCTAAAGACCAACTGAGTAACACTTTAAAAAAATAAATGCAAGTGAGGATAGCTCTGCTCAAATGCTAATCATTAATAAGTTCTTAGTGTATGAAAGCATTACTAAATTATCATTGTTACTAATGGGAAGAATACTTACGAATAATTGTGCTCATTAGCATGATAACTAAGCACCAAATTAATCTGTCAGTTTTCTGAGATGACTTGGGACAATCCAAGTTTCCTAAGCATCACAGAGTTGATTCTCATAAGGAGGTTCTCCCATGTCATTAAACTGATAAAATTATACAGGCAAACTTATTTTTTAAAAAATGCAAGTTATCCTCCTCATTCTGTATCTCAATTCAAAGAACATTAATTCTCTGCTTGGCTGTCTGGTCTAATGAGAACTTTCTTCTCATTAAGTGGCTGGTGACAGCTTGAGAGTCATTGTACTGTGATGAAGAAAATGACCTATGTTTAAGTGGGTTAATGATCAAACTTTAATGGGAAATCTCATTGGAAGAAACACTACTTCCATTCATACTATTGATTTCATATGGTCAATTGAGCCTTTCCTGCCATGAGATGCTTCTTTTAATATTGAGTTCTAAAAGTTGTGTTTTTGAGATCATTGCTCATTCACCCTCATGTTACATATTAACCCTTCAATTTTTAAATCAGCACACCTGTGTCTGTGATTCACACACACACACACACACATCCTGCTGAGACTCAGACTCACCACCATATAGAACAGATCCCTCTCTTCATCGAAGTCTTTCTAATTTCCCTCTTTTTTACACATTTCTTTCACTGTTGACATACCTTAAGAGCACTGCTATATTTTGACTCACAGGCTGTTATTCTGACGTTGGGTTCCAACCGTTTGGCATCACATGTGAAGGTCTGAAGAAGTCTACACATTGCTTTGACACAACTCCTGTTAATGGTTCTGATCTCAGATGTGTTTCTCACCTGTCTTACCCATGCAAACATAAAAATCAAGTGTTGTCTTCCAAACTTGCCATGTTTCATCATTCCCTAGCCCCCTTCCTCACTGCTTTCTCTAAAAGTCACTTTTTATTAGGAGAGCGGATACAGTGGAAAAACGGAGCCCTGGGTCAGTGAGCTGGTGAGTTGGGTCACTATGCAGAAGCATTTATGAGTCAGGGGAGGAGACAGAAAAATACTTTCTAAAGCAGGAAGACATTAAAAGTACCCTTCTAAGATTCCTTCTAGGATGATATTTAAAAATGCTGTTGAGTTTGAATGTCATCTCTCATCGAAAGAATTTCTTATGCTGAACTTGTACTGTGCTCAGAAAAATCGGTATTTCCAGTGACCTCATTCTTCTAGTTGTCTAAAAAAAATCAATCTGACTTTGAATTGTTTTTATTAATAGACATGAAACTAAAGGCAGCACACTTACTTTCTTCTAATTAATTGCACCTTTGTGAAAAGTATCTTCATATCTAGGTTCATGATTTTATCTTTTTTAAACAATCACACATGTGTGACCTCTAAATTACTGTGACCTCTAAATTACTCATTCTATATTCTAAAAAATTTCCTTACCAGAATTTTGGTGATTGCAATCATAGAATTTATTCCAGACAGGAATATGTCAGTGGATCCAAGTTTGCATGTTCCTGTTTATTGTGATTTAGATGTGGTGTCCCCCAAAAGCTCATGTGTGAGACAGTGCAAGAAGGTTCAGAGGAGAAGCAAATGGTTTGTGAGAGTCTTAACCAGTCAGCAAATTAATCCCCTGGGGATTAACGGACTGGTAATTGAAGTGGTAGGGTTTGGCTGGAGGAGGTGGGAATTAAGGCGTGGCTTTCCAGGGTATATATTTGTATCTGGCAAGTAGATACTTGGCTCTGCTTCCTGATCACCATGTGAGCTGCTTCCCTCTGCCACACTCTTCCACCATGATGTCCTACTTCACCTTGAGCCCTGAGGAATGGAGCCAGCGTTCTATGGACTAAGACCTCTGGAACTGTGAGCCCCTAAATAAAACTTTCCTCCTCTACAGTTGTTCTGTTTAGATCCTTTAGTCACAGCAGTGAAAAAGCTGACTAAACCCCTGCTAAATTATTTATTTCCTTGGATTTTAAAGTAAGGAGAAATAGACTTAGCTATGCATTCTTGTTTGTAAACATAAGATTCCTGGCTAATTTAAGCAGAGTTAGAATTTATTTTAGGGTTTTCAAGATGCCCACAGAATCAATGCAGGGATGGATAACCATACCTATAATATGGGGGCAAAACACAGTAGGGACACCAGCTGCCAGTGAGCCAGGTAAATGGGCACTGCACATGGGCATGTAGGGCTGGCAGTGTGGAGACTATATGGCCACAGACAGGCTGCCAGTGGGTGGAGAGACGGAGTTGCAGGCCAAAACTAAACCAAAAAACTCTTCTGTCGACAGTCAATCGGAGGCCAGATGCCCATATATGTGCAAAGAGTTTACATCATGGTGGGCAAAGAAAACACAGGACCGGCCAATGAAGGCAGGGTTCTTCATAGCATTTCCTTTCCGTCAAATTGTACCAATTGTGTTAGTCACATTCATTGTGCATTAAGAAAGGACTGGCCCTCATCTTTGACACTTGCAATTTAGTTGCCTAGATATTGTCTTCAAAAGAGTATTTGGAAATAATTGCATGATGAATTTGTCCATTCATCTTCAAAGAAACTCCAACATATTAAAATGCTTTCTTGGTATGGTAGAATAACCCATGCCCAAAGACATGTCATCCTAATCTCTACAACTAGTAACTGTTGATTCATGTGAAAAAGAGACTTGGCAGATGGAATTAAGGCTATGCCCTCTATGTAGAGAGATTATCCAGGATTACATAGTGTGCATTGTGAGAAGCAGGGGACCTTTGTACTATGGTCACTGAGATGTGATGCTAGAAATGGGATCAGACAGATGCAACATTGTTGGCTTTGAAGGTGGAGGAAGGAGGCCCTGAGCCAAGGGACGCAGGTGCCCTCATGATGCTGGAAAGGCAGGGGAAGGGTTCTTCCTGAATCTTCCAGAAAGGATCTCAGCCCTGCCAACGCCCCAGTCAGAGAGAGCCATTCAGATTCCAACCTCCAGAATTGTGAGATAAAACATTTTACTTTAGTTGCTAAATTTGGAAGAACTTGTTACTGTGTAATTTGCTATGGGTGCCATAGAAGCTATTTTGTGAGTGGTGGTGGCAAGTCCTGCTCCCTTTACTGCAGTATAGACCAGCAGAGACAGGAAGGGTAAAGGGCATAACCACAAACTGATCCAGGTGTTGAGCTGGTTCTCCTAATTATGTGCAATAAAATTGCAAGAGAGAAATAATAACTTGCTTTTTCTGCTTATGCATCAATGTGAAATATTTGCACACATGTAAGAAGTACCATGTGATTTTTTGATATTAGCATTTATATTTGTATTTTAAAACTGGAGTTTTAATAGAGAGTCTAAAATATGTATTTAAAATTTGTCCTGGTATTTATATAGGTACTCAGTATTTTCACTGTAATGTGCTTGTGTGTTATCTTCTTCACATACTTTTTGGGGGGTTCATGCATTTTTTAATCTATTACTTGAAGTTCTCTTCATTTTTACAAAGTTTGTGATGGATTTTTCTTCAAATGTTGATTGCAGAGTATTTTCTCTTTCTTTGGTACACTACATAACTCTTCAAACATGTGCATCATGTTCTATTTTTCTCTTATCCTCTTAAAAAATTGCCATCCTATCTTTTCAATGTATCATTCTTAATAATTTGCTTGACCTATCTTCTATTTTATTAATAATCTCTTCTGTTGTTTACAACCTGTTGTGAATCTATATTATTATTCATTATTAAATCACAGTACTTAGTTTTTATTGTAGAATTTTCAAGGATACATTGATTGTCTGATGACAACACTCACCTTCTAATTCATTGTACTAAATATAGTAATCGATTACTAAGACTGCTGCAATCTTCATACCATTGTTTCTTACACTCCAGGATTCTGGCCTCAGAGTCTTAGGTATACTGGTAGTTCTTCCATGTTTTTAAAAACATGTGTTTGCATTTGTCCGTAGTTTGAGTTTTTATCAAGTTTGACTTACAGCAAGATTCTCTACCATCTACAAAGCATGATTACCATTACTTCATAAATGAGGACGGGAAGTATGCACAATGTTTAGGAAATACATGTAAGTACCAATCCCAGTTAACTTGCAAACTTCACTAACTTAATTTCAGAGATAAAAGCAATAGACATACATTTTGGAAAATAAATACTTTTCTCAGTCTCCCTTAAGGTTTATTAGAAAAATTTTATATGGACTATTATTAGTGGTGAAGGAATTACAAATGCTATAAATCTTTGAAGAGTCATAAACTTGTATGCCAATACGTCATTTGTAAGGTACACCTGTAACAGCAATGAGTTTGCAGAATTTTCCAAATAAACCAACTTCAGTATGTTACACAATTCAGCACATGTGTTCTTTTCCTCCCATTTGGGAACTGTGATGAAACACAAAACTGAAAGTCTTGGTGGTGAAGACTGGGGTCTCCCCAGCCCACAGTGTCTGGAGTAACAAGCGTTAGAGAGAAGGAGTGGATAAGTGGATGACCCGCCTAGGAGCGCTGAGCAGAGTGTTCAATACAAGCACAATAGTGGGTCATGGAGGATTGAAGAAGTGTTTCAAGAGAGACTGTGTATTTCAGTTGGACATGAAAGAATGAATACAGTAGCCGATGACATTGAGGTAAAGAGAAGAGAAGGGCTTTAATAGCAGGCACTCATTGTCGTGATAGCTGCCATAAAAAGAAACCAAGGTCATAAAAGATATTAAATATAGAAGGCCCATGGATGAGCTCAAAATATCTAGAGCATAAAAGAAATGGAGGGGAGTGAAGGAAGAGAAGACTATGGAGGAACGTTAAGGTCAGACTGAGAAAGAAACATGGATGTCCTTAATTAGGAGACAGAACTCTATTATTTAGGAAGTATGTAAGTACATGAATTTTGATGTAAGTGTAAATAAAATCAATAATAAAAATACTTGCAATTGTAGAAACTGATATAATATATAACAAAAAAGAACACATTACATGTTTTTGAAGTATTTGACTTATTTTGCTTATTTTTGCTGCATGGAACATTTTTGTCTTATAGAAATTTTTCTCTGTGTGCCCATAAAGTAGGCAGAGTTAGATCACATTAATGATTAATATTGTTTCAGGATTGAAATCTGTGATTCATTGTTTACACAAAGTGGGTGCTAATATCATGAATGAATAATGCAAAATATTACACAAAGGAATTCAGGCACATTCTGTGGATAAAATGGTACAGAGGTTTTGGATGAGCTTCACAAATTATTTTACGTAGCAATCAGTCCACATACAGAACAGGAGAAGCTGACTTTAGGACACGTAGATGAACATTCTGAAAGTACTACGATTTCATAACAATATTATAATTAGGTCTGCTTGCAACAACAAGATTATCCCATTTTAATCTGTTATTAACCTGTAATTTTATCTAAAGATCCAATTTTAAATAGTCATTCACAGGTATGTGACCTTCAAAAGGTTATTTATTTTTATCAGCCTCATTCCATGAGGCCATTCCCATATAGCAAGATTTTAAAAAAATTTAAAAAGGAATTTTTGGCACAAGTAACATTTTCTCATTTGCTCATGGATGCAGTTTTCAACTGCTGTTTCTGTCTTTTCTGACTTTGAAGCCTACCTGATTCTCACATTCAGACATGAGGAGAGTTGTGCTTAAGCGGTGGAACACTCTCTCTCCTTCCTATGTCAGAGCTCTGCTCCTCCCCAGTCATGAATGCTTATTTGACTTCTGTAGTAAGCCATTGTTGTAAATTGTGGCCGCCATTAGAAGATGGCGCCGGCTTCCACTGTGGCCTGTGATAAATCAAATTCCTTTGTGGAGAGTTGGCACGATATCTCTTGCCACCCTATAAGAAAGATCCACGCGGCGGCTTAAGATTGGTACGTGGGGGGCTTTATTAGGCTGTGCTTGGGCCCTCGGTGGGAGGAAGAAGAAAGAAAGGGAGTCACTAAAAGATACTTAAATCAAGGCCTGAATAAACTGCTGAAAGAAGATTCCTGAGTTGCGTCTTCCTTGCGGGCAAGGGGTCGCGACAAGTGGTGCCGAGAGACCCGGGAACCAGAACTTTCAGCAGTCAGGGGTGGTGCACCAATTAGTCCCCAGGTAAGGTGGGACCCGCAGGTAAAGCGGAAGATCAGTCCTAGATAAGTAGGACCCGCATCAAAGCGGAGATTAGTCCCAGGTTAATTGGGACCTGCGATTAAAGCAGAGATTAGTCCCAGGTTAATTGGGACCCCGGTTAAAGCGGGGATTAGTCCTAGGTAATTTAGGACCCGCTGTCAAGGCGGCAGCTCCTCTGTAAAGCCAGAGAGAGCATTAAATCTTATTGCAGCTGCACTGTGTACTTTTGCTCTTACTTTCACTCTTGTTTGTTGTGTGTCTTTTGTTGTGTCATGGGTGCCGTATCTTCAAGTCCACTTCTCCTGGCCCTAGATAACCTGTTACGTTCCAAGGGCCTAAAAGTGAAACGTAGTACTTTACAGAGATTTTTACAGAAGACAGATGTTATCGCACCGTGGTTTGCATTTTCTGGCAGTCTTACTCTGCCTAGCTGGGATAAGTTAGGCACAGACCTTGACTTTGCTTCTGAGCAGGGCATATTAGAGGGTGGGGTGATACCCCTTTGGAAGATGATTCGTAGTTGCCTCACAGATAGCAGATGTCAGGAAGCACTTACTAAAGGACAAGAAGTTTTACAGCAGTTACATGAAGAAAGATCAGAAATGGCAGGCAGTGAGGTATTTCAGGAGGGTGGGAGTGTGCGGAGCGAGAAACAGGGGAGGAAACAATTATCTCCGGCAGGCAGTGACGTATTTCAGGAGGATGGCAGTGTGCGGAGCGAGAAACAGGGGAGGAGGAGATTGTCTCTGGCACGGAGTGAAATATTTCAGGAGGAGGGGAATGTGCAGAGCGAGAAACGGGGGAGGAAACGCTTGTATCCAGATCTCAGTACACTGCGCACACTCCCATGCAAAAGTGGGTCAGAAGAGGAGGAGGAAGAACAGGAGGAGCTCGGGAGACTGTCTCGGCAGCTAGGGAATTTAACTATGGGAGAAGGGAATAAAAATAAACAGGAGCTCAAGAAAAATGATCCTCCAGACCCGCCGCCGTACGGTGAGGGTGTTTCGAGGAGAGCTTTCCATGCCCAAACATGGAGGGCTGTTAATGCTGAGATGGGTCTTGCTTATCCAGTTTTCCAGGATGACAATAGGGGAAGATTCCATGAGCCCTTAGATTTCAAAATTGTGAAGACCCTGGCAGAGTCTGTGCGTACTTATGGGGTGGATGCCGCCTTCACATTAACTCAGGTGGAGAGTCTGTCTAGATACTGTATGACTCCCTCTGATTGGGCTAGCCTTGTTCGGGCTTGTGTTTCTCCAGGCAAATATTTGGACTGGAGAGCCTTTGTGCTAGAGGGTGCTGTAGAGCAGGCTGCCCAAAACTATGCGGCGGGACACCCCCATTGGGACAAGGAAATGCTTTTGGGACAAGGCAGATATGCTAATCAACAAACAGGATATCCCCCTGAGGTATATGAACAGATCAATAACATTTGTATCCGTGCATGGAAATCACTCCCAAATAGAGGAGAAGTGTCTGGCAATTTAACAAAAATCATGCAAGGCTCCACAGAACCTTTCTCGGACTTTGTTGCTAGGATGGTGGATGCCGCAGGAAAAATCTTTGGTGACCCTGATAGAGCAATGCCCTTGATTAAACAACTTGTTTTTGAGCAATGCACCAAAGAATGTAAAGCAGCAATCGCTCCTTATAAAAACAAGGGCATAGAATCTTGGATGAAAGTGTGTAGAGAGCTTGGAGGACCTTTAACTAATGCAGGTCTTGCAGCTGCTGTCCTTCGGATTGCAAAAGGGGGCGGTCCTGGTGCCGGAACATGCTTCCATTGTGGTCAATCCGGCCATTTCAAACGTGACTGTCCCAAAAAAGGCAATTTTACTGGACCTCCTCGCGGTGGCCCTTCTAATGGCCCTCGTCAACCGGGGCTGTGTCCAAAATGCAAAAAGGGGAAGCATTGGGCAAGGGAGTGTAGATCAGTGAGGGACATCCATGGACAGCCTATTTCAGCTGGGCCAAAAAACGGCCGAAGGGGCCCCCGACCCCAGGGCCCACGAATATATGGGGCAATGGAGAATGTCACACCCGAACCCGAGACATGGCCTTCTCTGCGCCATCCCACGAGATGCGGAGAGCCACTACAGGTGCCGCAGGATTGGACCTCTGTTCCACCTCCAGACTCGTATTAACACCTAAGATGGGAGTCCAATTGGTGGAAACTGAGTTCAAAGGGCCTTTACCCCCTGGCACTGTAGGTTTGTTAATTGGACGTGCATCCTCTATCCTACAAGGTCTTCATGTTTTCCCCGGAGTTGTAAACCCTGATACTGTAGGGGCAGTAAAGGTTATGGTGGAAGCTCCAAGGGGCATTGTGTCTATCTCCCGAGGGGATCGGATTGCTCAATTGCTAATTTTGCCTAGTTTGCATAATCACTTCCCTGCTGACTCAAGGTCACGGACAGGAAATCAGATTGGTACCACCGGAGGAAATTGTGCCTATTTATCACTGGATATGAGCAATCGCCCCACTTTGGAATTAAGCATAGAGGGTAAATCTATTGTGGGATTGCTGGACACAGGAGCAGATCGTAGTATCATAGCCCTTAAGGACTGGTCTAGGGGATGGCCAGTGCAGGCTTCTGATCAATCCTTAAGAGGACTTGGATATGCCCAAGCCCCTCAAATCAGCTGTAGGCATCTATCTTGGAAGGACTCGGAAGGACACGATGGTACCTTTCAGCCTTATGTACTTGATTTACCTATTTCTTTATGGGGCCGTGATCTGATGAAAGACATGGGGTTCACTCTTAATAATGACTATTCCCCAGTGTCTCAGCATATCATGCAAGATATGGGGTATAAGCCAGGTCTAGGACTAGGAAGGCACCTACAGGGACGTAAGCATCCTGTGCAAGGTCATCAAAAGCTTAACAGGTTTGGTCTGGGTTTTTCCTAGGGGCCACTGGGGCTCAAATACCCATAACATGGCTCACCGAGGAGCCTGTTTGGGTGCCTCAGTGGCCTCTTCCCTCGGTTAAACTGGCAGCAGCCCATGATCTAGTCAAAGAACAACTTGATTTGGGTCACATCCAACCTTCTACTTCTCCATGGAATACTCCCATATTTGTCATTAAGAAAAAATCAGGGAAGTGGCGCCTACTGCATGATCTACGAGCAGTTAATGCTCAGATGCAGCTTATGGGGCCCATTCAAAGAGGGCTGCCTCTGCTCTCTTCTGTTCCTCAAGGCTGGCATATAGTTGTTATTGACATTAAAGACTGTTTCTTTTCCATTCCTTTGCATCCTAAAGATTCCCAACGTTTTGCTTTCACCCTTCCCTCGTGTAATCATGAGGAACCAGATCAAAGGTTTGAGTGGGTGGTGTTGCCACAGGGGATGGCTAACAGTCCCACGATGTGCCAGATGTATGTGGGAAAGGCACTCGCACCTCTCAGACATAAGTATTCCTCCACCAAGATCATTCACTATATGGATGATGTGTTATTGGCCGCAAAATTAGAACAGACAGTTTATGAGGCTTATAAAGAACTCGTGATGCTGTTGGCTCAACATGGACTGCACATCGCACCTGAAAAGGTTCAAACGGGGGATTCTATCAGGTTTTTGGGAGCAACAATTGGGTATGACAAATTAAAACCACAAAAAAAAATTACCATCAGGACTCAAGATCTCCGAACTTTAAATGATTTTCAAAAATTGCTGGGAGATATTAATTGGATAAGAGGATATTTACATATTCCTAATATTGTGCTCCAGCCTTTGTATGCTACTCTTAAGGGTGATCCAGATCTTGCTTCCCCTTGTAGCCTCACTACTGAGGCTAGAGCGGCCCTTATAAAAGTAGAACAAGCTATACAGCATGCCACTCTATGCAGGCTCCAGAGTGATAAACCTTTCCAGTTATGTGTGCTTGCCACTATGCGGCAGCCTACTGGAGTACTGTGGCAAGATGGGCCTTTACTATGGATCCACCCACATGTATCCCCAGGAAAATCCTTAGAATATTATCCTGATGCTGTTGCAGCATTGGCACTTAAAGGGATTCAACAAAGCATTCAATTTTTTGGCCAATCACCTTCTTCTCTTATCATACCCTACACTAAAGCTCAACTTAATGTTTTATGTGCTACTCTAGACAACTGGGCTATTCTGTGTTGCTCGTTTCAAGGGAGTATTGATAATCACTACCCTTCTCATCCATTACTCCATTTTGTTAAAGAACATCCCATCATTTTCCCTAAGGTAACTTCATCCAGTCCAATTCCAGGGGCTGTTAACATTTTTACTGATGGTTCCAAGTCTGGAATGGGAGCTTACGTAATTAATGACTCTCCCCCTATCCAGCATCAATTTGCTCCTGGAAATCCACAATGGGTAGAACTACAAATTGTTATTGAAGTTTTTAAACAGTGTTCTTTTCCTTTTAATCTTATTTCAGACTCCAGTTATGTGGTACAAGCACTAAAAGTCCTGGAGGCCGTGGGAACTATTAGTGATCCCCACAATGTGTCTGTTTACTTTACTCAGCTTCAACAGCTTATCTCTAACCGCACTGCTTCTTTTTATCCTATGCACATCAGGGCTCACACCTCTCTTCCTGGTCCGTTATCCCAAGGTAATGCCTGTGCGGACTTAGCCACTAGAAGTCAATTGATATGCTTGGCTTCCTCCTTAGAGAGGGCTAAGTTGTTTCACCAAAACTTCCATGTTAATGCATTAACGCTGCGCAGGCGTTTTTCCATTTCAAGAGCGGATGCTCGGCAGATAGTATTGCAATGTCCCCATTGTGTCACATTTCTTCATCCCCCTAATTATGGAGTAAACCCACGGGGATTAAAGCCATTGGTTGTTTGGCAAATGGATGTGACACATATACCTGACTTTGGTAACCTTAAGTATGTGCATGTTTCCGTTGATACGTGCTCTGGAATTATCCATGCTTCTGCTTTATCGGGAGAAAAGGCACGTAATGTCATTACTCACTGTTTAGAGGCATGGGCAGCATGGGGTGCACCTGCATCCCTTAAGACTGATAATGGACCTGCTTATACTGGCAGACAATTTACAGCTTTTTGTTCTACTATGGGAGTGCAACTTACTCATGGTTTGCCTTATAATCCTCAAGGACAAGGCATTGTTGAACGTGCTCATCGCACCTTAAAGGAAACTTTACAAAAACAAAAAGGGGGAATAGGAGCTGAACACACTCCTAAAGAACGCCTGTCCTTAGCTCTCTTTACCATTAATTTTTTGAATCTGGATGTTCATGGTCGCTCTGCGGCCGATAGACATGTGTCCCCTCAGCCCTCTGTGATTGGCTATGTTAAGTGGAAGGATGTTCTCACGGGCCAATGGAACGGCCCTGACCCCGTGCTGACATGGGCACGAGGATCTGTATGTGTTTTTCCCCAGGATCGTACGGAACCGTTGTGGGTCCCTGAACGCTTGACAAGAAGAGTCTCGACATCAACTGACCAGCAACAAGAGATACCACAACAATCCTGTGATGAGGATCTTCATTCTGCTAAGTGCTCTGGCTCTGGTGCTGGTGCCGATGGCACAGGCGACACCAATGCAGTGGTGGGCAGTGGCACGGGCATGGCCAATGCCGATGCCGGTTCATGGTAATTCTAATGTCCTCCCCACTCTTTTTTCTACCTCATGTGAGATGTCTGCTCCCTGTGCCTCTCCTAGAGGGGACATGGAGAGAATTTTTAATCAATCTCAAGTTAATCTTACAGGAGTTTTTTGTTTCAGCCTTAAAAACGCTAATTGCATTAGCCTTAAGACCAAAAATTTGACTAACTGCGGTCCAATCAGGTCTCAGGAAAAATTATCAGTGGTGTACTGAGCAAGGTAGCTTCGGAGAAGCAATCAGGCTCAGGGACCCCCGCAAACAGCAGCTCTGCTCTTAACATAACTACCTTGGCTATTATCTCCGAGGTACTAATCCCAGTGACTCCTTCTTCTAGTAGTATTTATAATGCCACTCATTTCAAGGCCTCTCCTTACTGTTCCCCTAATCTTGGTTTCCCCCCAACATTTACGCCTTGTCAGGATCATTCTTGGGAGAAACATCAAGTTGCTAAAGGTTTCTCCCTTTCCCCCTCTCTTAAGAGGTATGTTTATAACTTTAACAATAGTGCCAGCTCCTCTACAGGAGTAGGTTGGTCCTGGTTTCAATGGCTGATTTCTAATGAAAAGGGGGCTTCAGCCGATATTTCTGCATTGGCTCAGTTGCTAGGAGCCAAAAGTTGGCTGGCTAATATTTCTGGTACTGTTAGGGAAAGTGAACAAGGTAATAGACTTACATCTGTTTCATTCAACTCTCTGTTGTATAATGCCACATTGCCTCCTGCAATGGTCTGTGTCCAATCCCCTTTCTTATTCCTTTTGGCTGAGGCCACCTCATCGGGGATGCTGGATTGTTCTCATACTACCTGTCTCTTATCTGAGTGTTGGAATGGTTCCTGGACTGTAGCAGTGGTTATGAAAATTCCAACTTTTGTCCCAATCCCGGTCACTGCGGATCCTGATAAATTCCCTATTGTTGAGCTACTTAGAGTCCGCAGAGATTTTGGGATCACAGCGGCTATAGTGACAGCCGTGGCGATATCTGCTGCTGCAGCGGTTACGGCCGGAGTGGCTATGGCCAATCAAGTACAAACTGCTGCCACTATTAATCAAGTTGTCCAACAAACTTCCACCATACTTGAATCCCAAAATACAATTAATCAACATATTTTGTCAGGGATTTTAGCTGCCAACCAAAGAATAGATTTACTCCAAACTCAGGTAGAAGAATTGGCTGACTTAGTACTTTTGGGTTGTGTTGACCAACGTGCACATTTATGCATAACCTCTGTCAGATTTAATGATTCCAGGAATGCTTCCCGCATCATTGGCGAATATTTGGCTGGAAATTGGTCCATGGAAGCGGAAGACATGATCCAGTCTCAACTAACCCAGATAGCTGTCTTGAATAACACCCGTGTTGATCCCGTGACTTTGGGTCAATTCACCGATTGGATATCTTCTGCTTTTTCCTTTTTTAAAGAGTGGGTGGGGGTAGGCATTTTTGGTGCAATGTGTTGCTTCGGTATGTTTCTCTGTTTGTGGTTTCTCTGTCGCCTCAAGGCCCGCAATGCTCACGATAAGGCTATGATCATCCAAGCTCTTGCAGCTTTAGAAAATGGCAATTCACCTCAAGTCTGGCTTGCGCAGCTTAAACAGTAAATCTTTGACATGGTCGTTGCACCCCAAGTTGTTATAACATTGCACTGGGATCGACATGTCTTTCCTCGTTATTCTCTTAGTGTTGGAAAGCCCTTGCACTCTGCCGGTCTTGCTGCCATTGCACGCAGGTGGGTTTCCACACTAATACTTCTCTATCGCCTTAAAGTCCGTGCCTTTCTTTCAGGGTGCTGTCAACTCGTTTGTCGTTGTGTACAGCCACAGAACAGCCTCAGCTGTCCCCCTTCGTCCACCTTCATCACGATGCAGGATGCGAGGCAAAGCACTGCACTTGAGTGATCCTTCAACGGACCTCAAGGAAAGCATGTCCTATTGCATGCGGGTTTGACGTCCACACCCCCGCCCTACGAAAAAAGGCGTCGGCTGATATGGGGTCAGGTCTGGGGAAGGCGCCTCCTTAGGACTGAACCATACATTGCAGCCACTTCTGCACAGTAGGATAGGACCTCTACTTTCGCCTGCATTGTTTTATAAATTAGAAGGGGGAACTGTAGTAAGCCATTGTTGTAAATTGTGGCCGCCATTAGAAGATGGCGCCGGCTTCCACTGTGGCCTGTGATAAATCAAATTCCTTTGTGGAGAGTTGGCACGATATCTCTTGCCACCCTATAAGAAAGATCCACGCGGCGGCTTAAGATTGGTACGTGGGGGGCTTTATTAGGCTGTGCTTGGGCCCTCGGTGGGAGGAAGAAGAAAGAAAGGGAGTCACTAAAAGATACTTAAATCAAGGCCTGAATAAACTGCTGAAAGAAGATTCCTGAGTTGCGTCTTCCTTGCGGGCAAGGGGTCGCGACAGACTTCATCAGTTTGGTGGAAAAGAGGATAACAGTTGGGTTAATTATATTTTTTCCTCTTGATTTTTTACTCCAGTCTAACTGATTATTTTAAACTGAGCTATCCATATATCCCTTGAATAAATCCTCTTTGTCCAAGCCACATTATTTCAATATACAGCTAACTAGATTAAAATTTCTAATACTATATATATATTTGTTGCTTTTATTATTCTGTATCTCTTTATCTACTCTGTGTCCATATTTCCATGTATTATATTTGTATCTATTATTATGGAGTGGTATTTTTCTATACTTTTATGTGTTTTTTTGGGGGGGGGTTTCAGTTTTTATGCAATGTATATTTATTTAACTTATTTGATTTTATTTATTTTTGGTATTGGGCATTGACTTAGAGGCATTCTGCTACTAGGCTACATGCCCAGCTTTTTTAAAGGGTTATTTTGAGACAGGGTCTCTTTAAGTTGCCGAGGGTCTCACTGAGTCGCAGAAGTTGCCCTTCAACTCGCCCTCCTCCGCCTCTGCCTCCTAAATTGCTGGGATTACTTGAGTGCACCACCAAGCCTGGCTGTAAAGTGTATTTTAAATATATTTTTACTCTTCAAATTTTTTTCTTCTGTATTTCACAATAAATAATTTATTCTGCATTGTGGAATAATTTGTTCTTAAGGAAGTGAAGGCAACCACCGAAGTTCACATTATCAGAGACAAACTTATTCACCAGATACAAATCAGCTTTTGTTATCTGCTAGCTCTGATGCCTCTGGTAAGTAATACTAATCACGGTGAGAAAAATTTGTTAAACTCCTTTCCCATAGTCATCGACGTCTCTCTCTCTCTCTCTCTCTCTCTCTCTCTATATATATATATATATATATATATATATATATATATATATATATCCATCCTGACAGGTTTTTATGGAATGACTCTGAAACAAAAACAAAAACTAAGGCCACAGAACGGGGCTCCCATTGTGGTTGCCGACATCTGCTTCTCAGATCTTACCTAAAGTCTCACTGGAGTCTGAAGGTGTGTGTGACTTTCACGTACATGGGACGTTCCATCGTCAAACACCTGGTAGAGGTTTTTATCTGTGCACTGAGATGACTTTATTCCGTGATGTTGTCTTTGTGATTTTCTAAGTATTTAAATGTTCAAAAGAAGAACAAAAATGTGCACTTCTCCAGTATTTGCTCATGAGGGCCTGAGTTCTGGGTGATTAATCTCCTCCATGCTTTGTTACTTTCCTCCCTGACAAAGTAAGAGAATTCTCACCATCCTTGCGGTTCCAGGGTGCGCAGTCATGGGTGCAGGAAAGCACTAGCCACTCTGGTGCAAGAGCCTAGGACTTTCACCTCAGCTGCTTCTCGGCTCCCTCTCCATTTCTTTTCCTTCCAACCTGGGGATGGCATCAGGAGACATGTTAAAATTCTTCCTCTTGGTATTGCTCTCTGGGGAGGGGTTAGAAAAGAACCTGCTGGTCAATTCTGTCAGTTTGATCCTAGGAAAAATCCTCTGTCAAGCACCCTGTAACATGCACAAAGCATGAGTGTACCCTAAAGCAAGCTAAGGGCATGCAAATATTAATTTTTATATCAGCATGCCAGTCCCTCATAAAATGGCTAGGTCATCTAATGACTTCTGGAGAGGAAATGTTTGACCTCATACATATGGAATAGAAGACCTTATTTCCTGATAACTGATGGTCACATTTAAAGTTGAATATGCCCAATTTTTGTTGTCAATCAAAACAATATTCCTTTTTATCTGATATTTTACTCCCTAAATAATGAAATGCCAAATGATAATGGAGGAGATGGCTTCCTTCATTTTGTCCCTATAGCTCATAGTTTCATAAACTTATTCTAAAGCATCTCCACCTATATTTCATCCCAAGAATAGAAGAAATATACCAGATGAAAAAACACCTTGCTTGCTTTAGACAGCCTCAGAGTAAGGTATAATTACTTTCCAATGTCTCTTTTATGAATTAAAAATAGTTTCATCTATAAAAATTTCAAAAATTTCTATTAAATGGTAAAGGTCAGTGGAAAAAACTGACAGAGAAATTCTTAGGATGAAAACAAAACCTTCTTTCACACAAGAAAATAATCAAAACTCTCTGTGCTATGGGAACAATACAGAAAAAAGCTATTTTCAAAATGAAAAAGAGGGAGGCTTCCTCATTTAAGTTCTCATATTATTGTCAAGTATATCATCAAGTCTTTTAAAAATATTTCACTGAAGTTCATTTTAACCTGTAGTCTGAATTTCAGAATTATTTCTTTTCTTTCTCGGCCTTAAAGAAGAGTCGTCAGCCCAGCCAGGAGCACAGCATCTGGCAGAAAAGCAAGAGCCACATTTGCCTGCTTTGCCACTCAGGAGCTGAGAGCCCCTTCAGGTGGGAAGGTGTGTGTGGACCCTGCAGAGAACAGGGTAGGGGTGCTCTGTCTTGGGGTGCACCCTGACACTTAAGGTATGGTTTGCCTTTTGATGTCCATTTGAAATGAAATACATGATTTTCTTTTGGACTCCCTAAAATTTTGAAAATCACTGTTTCTTTTTCCAGTTTGTAAACTACAGAATTTGCTCCATTTATAGATACACAAATAGCTTTTACATTCACTGCTCCAAGAACTAAATATAGTGACATTAAGGCGGCTCCTCCTAGCCTCCAAATTTTAGAAATTGGAGATGTTCTTGGTTGCCCCAAATAAGGGTCCAATATGATCATATAAATTTCAACCTTCTGAACACACAGCCCTCTGTTCTTTTAATCAAATCTGTCAGCAAGTCAATGTCCCTAGCCAGGCTCTGGAAAGAGGGGTGCTTCAGGTGAGACCATTTGTCTGGGCTTCCAGAAAATGACAGAGGTTCTTTCTACTTCCCAAAACTACCACACTTAAAGAGAATTCTCTCATATTACTGCCTACACCCATTCCCATTTTCATTGGACATCTATTATTTAAGAGAATTACACAAATGACTTTATGTACTTTACCTAGTGATATTGTTTCCTTATTTTTAAATGTGTTGTCATTGTGTTTTTTGACAGACACAAAAAACTGTTTGGAGGGCTAGCTGTTTGGGTGCTATTTCTACATAAGGAACTCCCAGCTTTCCCTTCCCACTCTCCTTCTTATATTCTGCTCTGCTTTTTCATGGGAGTCTGTCCTGTAACATAGCAGCTGCTGCCCTCCACAGTCCCCGTGCCTGGGCCTTGAACTGACCCCACTTCCTTTCTACCCTGTACCCACAGGAGAAACCCCGTTGCTTCACTGTAGCTGATTCCACATAAATCCATGGGATCAAAATACAAATGTTGTTTAAAAGGCAAATGTATTTAAACCAAAGAGTTTAAATTACTAAAACTATCTATAAGGAATTTCTTGGAGACCGTAAATCATGTGAGAGGCAACTCACATTCTCTGAAGAAGACAGTGTGTGAAACAGACTTTACTACATTCTGGTAGCTGCTGAGACACCCCTTTCCAACCCTCTATACTCCTACTGTGGCTCTCCATTCTGATGCTTGGTGTTTGAATATAGAGCTTCACAGGAAAGGAGCGGCCGACTTGGTGAGACTAACTCCAGCGATGAGGTGTGGGCACATGGACTGATCTAGCAAGCTTGCTGTGAACCTGCTCTCTGCCTCTGCTAGAATCCCTAAAGGGTACATCTGCACATGCATCTGAAATACAGCTCAATGTCCTATTTGTATCATGGCCAATTTCAAAGAATTCTAATCTCTTTTATTATAAAAACCATGTAGAATGCATTGGAGATTTTAAAATCAGTTTACAGACTGTCTTTTCTATGACATTCTTTTAGTTTTTTGTTTTTTGTTTTTTTTTTATCTTTGAGAGAGTGCATTATCCATGGAGGTGACAGTCACGCACCTGAGTACTGAGTCTTGTATTCCTTCATCAGTGGGGAACCAAGCTCCTCACTCACTGCACATTCACTTCCAACTCCCCGACCTCTTTATGAAAGCTTCCGTTCCATTGTGTGTAAGGATCTGCCTATTCTCCATGTTGTGTGGCTCCTTTCACACAGCACTAACTTTCCAAGTTTATCCCCACTGCAGCAGGTGTCCTCCCTTCCTTTTCTTGAATGAGTAAGTTTCCTTTCTAAGCACACACCACACATTTCTCATATTCTAAACTGAATTTCAGAAGCAACCCAAAGACCAGTCTTCACAAAATTTTGGACAGTTTCAAGTTCCACTGACAGTAACCCACATGAACATCAAATTACTATGATAATTCTCAAAGGTCCTGTCTTTTGGTTGAAAGAGAAGCAAATAAAAGAATTAAGTTTCTTGTGATACCAATTTTTATATAAATTTGTTTCAGTATCCAAATGATGTTCCAATATCCATGAATCTGTAGTATTTCCCGTAATAGCAATGAACATAGACAGTACCTTTATAGTATTCTTTCAATTGTTCTTCAAGGTGCAGACAGGAGCACTAAAAGAGATCACTCCTGTATCTTTAATATAATAGCTTAGGAAACATTCTGAAGAAGAATAACAACAAAATGATCATCTGAAGCCACAGATTATCTCTAAATTTTTAATGAATTGCTCAAAAAGGAACAATAATAATAATACATAAAAAAGCATAAAGAAAGAAAACATAATTTTAAAAGGTATGTAACAAACAAAAAATAGATTCACAAGGACTCAGATAGTGGCAACTACAACTACATTTCTTATAGTGGCAAAGTACAGCAGATCCTAAAGAAAAACAGGTTTTGTAAAAAATATGGAAACAATAGAGACATTGATAAATGACAAGTGACATAAAGGGGGATATTAGAATTGAAAACTACAGTCCTCAGAAGTAACAAATCAGTGGGCATCTGTACCCATCTAATGGGATGCTCCTTACCCACCAATAGAAGGAGAGAATGATAAAAGAATTGTAACAAGATTTTGGTAACAACATATAGCAAGTGCTGTCATACGTTGGTGGAGGAGATATAAAAGGGCATAGCCATTTGGGCAGATGATTTTAAAATCTTTGAGAAAATTAAAACCCATAATTCTAATGGGGAAGAAAAGAAAAAAACTTTCTTAGAGTGTCAATGATTATTATAGCACAGAAAGATTAGAAAATAATTAATGATTAAGCTATCATGAAATTTTGGTGAAAAACAGAAACCTCGAGTATGTTCCCAAATAGTATTTCTTGATTAAAATTGAAAAGTAATAATTTTAAAGAGAAGAAACGCTGCTCACAACACCTTAATAAATGACATCTGTCATCACTGGGACTGGGACGAACTGACATCATGTACCTCCTGAAATTACCGACCAAGGAGGACATAACGTCATTTCAGCTGTTTCTTGGACAGAAATATGTAGCTTGAAATTAAATGTTACTTGAATTTTGGAATGCTTTAAAAGCAACTCTTTTGTAATATGAAAAAAAAATACAAAGAGCAACAAGCAGAAAGGTATATTTAAGAACTCTTCTGGTACCATTGAAGCATGTCAATCAAATACAATGTTGAGTGTCAGTTGAATTCTGAGTTAAGAAAGAAATGGCTGAGAAGGATATTATTGAGACAATTTATGGAATTTAAATATGGACAGTTGATTACATATTTTTATAAAGGCTAAATTTCCCAAATGATAACCATTCTGTCATCATGGCCGAGAACAGCCTTTTCCTTTTGATATATTTATATCTAGAAATGCACACACATTTGTACAGTGAAATGTTTATAATGAAAGAAGCATGATTATTATAATTTAATCTCATTTTTAATATAAGAAACACATATGTATATGTTTATATATTTGTTTAGTATGTATACATTTTCAGATTATCAATAAATTTATATAGAGTAATGCATTTCCTTTTATTGACAATGGTGAATAATATGGAAATAATTATTAAATCTTGGTAATGTGTATATGGAAGTTGCTTTTATTCTTCTTGCAACTTGTTTCTAAGATTAAATGATATCAAAATGTAAAAATTAGTATTTTAAAAGTTCATCATCTAATTTAAGCAATATGTAAAAACAATAATATTTAACAACAGACTGGTTTCATTTTGTGAAGGAAAGTTTGGATTGCTGTTCAAAACTATTTAACAAATTAAGAGATTAAAATAGGAAGATAACATTAACATCTTAACAGTTATAGGAAGGTAATATGATAAATTTCATGGTCATTTCTGATAGAATGTAAAATAAACTCAGATTAGTGTGGCTTTCTGGGGATATGTAAAGTCTCCAGTGAATCTTACATTTAATGAGAAGTCTTGAGTGTTTTTCTTTGAGAGGATGAAGGAGGTAAGTCTGGCTGCTATCCTGACTTCTAATTAGTAATTCAGTAGGGTCCCCTGGAGCAAAGAAAAGAAGTACCACCCAGAAAGACTGAAGAAGCAAAACTGTCACCTTTCAATGAAGACAATCTTACATGAAGATAGAAGTAAATCTGCATTGAGGTTTCAAGAAAATCTCCTATGTTTAATTCATGCATGATTAATGTACAAACTCAACTCCATTTCCATATAACTTTTAAATTTTAAAATGTACCTTTTATAAGATCTTTAAAACATCAAAATTAGAATTAAATTTAACAATGTTTAAGCCTTATAATCAGCAAATATTGTTTAAATACAAGTATAACAAAAGTAATTTGTTTGATCTATGTAATTAGTGAAAATTATCTTGTCCATAGGATTTAAGACTCCACATTATTAAGATGTTGATTTTACTCAAACTGATCTCTAAAGTCAATGCCATTTCAGTCAAAAACTGGATAAATCTTATTAAAATGCTGAACTGAAGAAACACTCAAAATAATAGTTTTATTCATATTCATGCAGAGTTCAAAACAGATAAAATGTATGGCTAGGGATACAAACTTATAAAAATGAAGATCAAAGTATAATAAATGCAAGAAACTGCCCCGCAATGAAGGCAGGGAGTGACTGTACTTTGGGACTGTGTTCAGAGGGGCTGGCTCTGCTTCCCTGCAGGTAGAGCTTGAGCAAACCTCTTGATTTGGCAATGGGAGAAAAGTGTTCTCTGATTGCTGTTTTGTTAAGCTACCCATTTTTCCCTATTTGTGGTATTTTCCCAGTTAAAATTTCTAATATTAATGAAAGATTAACTTATCAGGAAAAAGTATAACAAATCTAGAAATAAAAAAAAGTGATAAAAGATAAAAATGTTGATAGAAATATTACTTAATTAAAAATAAATACAAAATGTCAATACTGAGATAAAATATCCAGTCATACTTCATTTTAAAGAATAAGAAAAAGTAATCTAATGCTCTTCTTTTCCCAATTCTAGATGACCTTTAAAATGGATATAAAAAGTCAAAATGATAAAAAAATGATAGAAAACAGAATCATTATTTTTATTAAATCTCAGCTGTGCTTGTGTATATGAGATTCAGTGTTCTTGGAATGGAATTATGGCAACAATATAAATTATGTTTATAAGATAAACATCTCTTATTATACTTCAAATCCTCAGTCAAAATAAAGAAGCTTAAATTTAGATAAATTTTGCTCAATATTTATAGAAGTTTATTGATTGAACATCAAGTTTCTAGGAGTTAAACTGAGATTCCTCGAATTTTCTCTTGAATTTTGTTTTAAAAAACGATTTTTCATTAGTATTACCTTTCCCTCAGAGAGGGAATTTTCAATTAAATTCTTAACTCATTTGAAATAGAGCTTTAGATCAACATTTATATTATATGTTATAAATTATTGTTATTAACATAAAATAGCATAATATTTAAAAGCAAAATAGTAGAATTAACAGTTTGTGATAACTCATACATTAAATATTTTAAACTAGTGATTATTTTAAATTTAGATTTAAAAAGTAGGACAAATTTTCCTTTGGTGCTGTAGTTGATATAATTGTTCTATGATTGAAAGCTGTAATTCATTCCTATAGGATTTTTATAAAAAAGGTAAAAACAGTGTTTATTCTTAAGCATTTTGGATAGCTCCTCCAGCCTTTATATTTTGTAGTATATTCATTTAGTTGAAATTTCCTAAGCAGAAATTTTAAGTTAATTGAAAATTCTAAATTCAAGATACTAATTTAACTCTTAAAGTGCATAATTTAAAAGTTTGGCTATTGTAACAATAGTCAAAACAAAATGAACTCTGAAAATGTTTTGAGAAAGGTCCAGGTGATATTCTCCACTCTCTGTAGTTTCAATCTACAAATAGGAAGCAATAAATGATCAGGAATAAATGAAGATATATTTCTATAATTAATGACATTTTTTTCAAAAATCAAAAATGGAAGTTTTTGCTTTCCCTTGAAAAAGGGAAAATCTTTATGTCTTTCCTTACAACAAAAATTACAAGAGGAAAAAAAAAATGAAGGGAGAAATTTCAGCCTGCCTTTGAGATTGTCTAATACTATGACAAATGCTTCAATTTAATTGTATTAGGAAAATAGAATTTGCCTGAGTCAAATCCATCACGTTTCTGTAAAGATTGATGAATCCTCTGATCTTGGACATGGCACCTAGAGGATAGAGTCACTACAAAATCTGAATCAAATTCTCTGATTCTTTTGCACACCTACATATTGTCTCAATCATGTCAACCAGTGGTATTAGACAAAGAAAGTAGTCTATGTCCAAAGAGAATAGTGATTTGATATAGCAGAAAGGTTTGGGGCAGTATTCATTTTTTATTTCATTTGTATGTAATTCCTCAATAATCTTAAAGCCTTTCACGAATGCTCTTTCGACAATATGGACTGTGTCCTTAGCAAAAGAGATTCAGAGACAGACACAGGGAAGAGCCACAGGGAGACAGCAGAATAGGGTAGCATTTCTACCAACCAAGACACTCCAAGGACACTTAGTTTGTTTCCATTTCTCAGCTACTGTTAATAATTCTACAGTTAGAATGGGAGTGCAGATGTCTCCTTAACCTAGTGATTTCATTTCCTTTGAATATACATCCAGAAGTGGAGTTGCTGGATTATATGGAAGTGCTATTTTTTAAATCTTTTTGGGGAACCTCCATACTGTTTTCCATAACAGTGTTACCATATTTATATTCACACTAAAGCATCACATGGTACCACATACATGTGTGAAATGTGAATATTTTATATAACAATTAAAAACAAAGTTAATTTTTAAAAAAGATGCACCAAAGATTGTCAGTAGCCATCAAAAGTTAGGACGAGTGGGAAAGGATCCCAGTCTGTAGCTCTCAGAGAAAGAACCCACTTTTTCTGTCACCTGATTCATATTTCTATCCTCCAGAACTATGGACTAAATGAAATTCTTCTGTTTTAAACCACTTGGTGTTTGGTACTTTGGCTTCTTCTCCTCATTTTGTTCATTTGAAACGAACTCCAAAAGAAGTGCCACATATATGGGAATACCAAGAGAAAGAGAAAAAAGACCCACCAGGATCATTGTAGAAGGGTCCCTTCATGGGTCGTGCTTACTAATGCACGTTTTTGTCATTACTTCAGTCCCAATGGGAATGCTTATGCTGATTCTGAACTCAGTGCATTTTGACAACATGTTATAGTGTCCTAGCAGGGTCATGAGAACATTTTTGTATTAAGTAGATCGTCAGATATTTGCTCCTGTTTGTTCTAGTTCTGAATTTTGGACAACAGAGTGTAAATTTACTATTAATAAAATACCTCCTAAAATATTTGAAGGCACACATTCTCTATGCCCTTGATCTTCTGTTTTTCTTAGTATATTTGGAAAATAAAGAGCTGGAATGTTCATAGTCATATTGTAGTTCACAGTCATTATTACACATGCACACAACTGCAACAACATGCTTTCTAGATATTTAAAACAAACAAACAAACAAACAAACAAACAAACATTCAGTCCTGACAAGCCATGTGATGAAGTCTGAAGGGAGAATAGAAAGCATCCCCTATAAAGACCATTCTTACAGGATGTTTGGGTCACAAGAAGCAGCTCCTGCAGTGTGCACGCGTGGAGCTGAGATTAAGGCAGGCCTTCGCACAGCTCCTAGGGAATACTTGGATTGAAGAGAACAAATTCTGCATAAATACTGGTTCAAGCTGATTTATAAATTTCAGTCCTAGTTGGCAAAAATGAAATACAAAGTGGTATTCAACCTCCCTTTTACATAAATGTTTGGTTAGAATCTATAAAGAGTGAAAGAATCATTTTTAGAATTACATCACTCAGAAAGCAACAGAACAGACGTGGAAGTACTCCTCAGAACCACGCTACTCCCATCGGCCTTGGGTGGAAACTCTGGTCCCCACCGCACCGCGTGGTATGTCCAGATGCAGAAGCACAAGGTGCTAATGCGGCTCTTCTCACTACTCCTAGGGTGGTTCTTTGATGTCTCTCTCTCTCTCTCTCTCTCTCCCTCCCTCTCTCTCTCTTTCCCCCCATTCAGTCCGTTTGAGACTCATGGTATGTTCTTTCCACTTAAGGAGAAACCGTGTGTGGGGGCGTGCCTGGTTGGAGGTGCGTGCGTTTTGTGAACGAAGAGCCTTTGGCCCAGGTTTCTTCGTCGGACTTCAGCACTGTCTGCGTGGACCTGTGCCTCGGTGTCTCACTTAAGAGAATGATCTGCCTCCCTGGCCCCCACGCGCCGGTCTGGTCTTCTGTCTCACTGTGGGTTCGCGTTTGACCTCCATCTGAGGTGAGAAGCCTTCCACAGAGCGCACAGGGAGCGACCTGGGTTTCTGACACTTGAAAAGTCTGGGTCCTTTCTCCAAACACCGGCATGCCTGTTCCCTGTTTCACAGTGGCAGCAAGAAGGGACCCCAGCACCTCCTGCCGCGGTGAACAGAAGCGACCAAGGCAGCGGGGGTGCGTGGGGAAGCCCAGAGCCCAGGCCTGGGGCGGAGCTCAACCCGGGCGCGCTGCAGTATCTATGCAGAAGCTCCACGCATCATGGATCAGTACCAAACCCTGGATGTTTATGAGCCACTCCAGCAGCGTTTGTTTTACCATGAATCTTTACTCTTGGGTTGAGATTGTGGGTCTCAGTTTGGATTATAGGTACCTGTTCCAGACAAATATACCTTTGCTTTACTTTGGCTATTTTCTTTTATTATTGCATCAAAGTATATGGGATGCATTCACATTCATAATGTTCATAATGTTTTAATTAATTTTTGTTTACTAATTTAAGATGCATTAATCAGCTATTTAATTTCATAACAAGTTGTAATTTGGGGATTTTTGTAACGATTATTAAGAAGGATCTTTTTTCTTGTTATTACCCTTTTCATCTTGTTTCCCCCACTGGATAAATTACTGCATTAACCATGATTGTAATATTTTCTTTTTCAGAAACTATATCAGGATTTCAACAAATAAGTTGCTTACACAACTGTTGCATGTGACTTGCTTTTCTTATTCAAAAATTCAAAAGATTTTTTTTTCACATGCCCTTCATATATTTTAGATGTATCGGTTCATTTTAAAAATCGATTTTATATTTTTAACCATTTATCAAATAAAATGCCACATGAGCTTTCTCATACAGTTTGTTTTTTTTATTATATGGACATCAGTAGTTATCAAGGATCAAGTAAATTTTTCAAATCATAATTTTAATTTTTTTTCTGATTGCAAAATATAAATTTGAAAATTAAAATGGCATAAATAAAAGTAGAGTTGAATTGTATAACTTATTATTGGCCTTTATAATTCTTTTAGTATAATGCTTATTTTTAATGGTGTATGTATACATATGTGCTTATGCATATCTGTATCTATTTATATCCAGTTATGTCTACTTGTATGTATAAAATTAAGAACACTTCTGATTTCTTTAACAACTTATGGGTGTAATAGCCAAATCAGACAACAATGCCTAAGAAAAGAGCCTTTTGAGAGCAGCAACCCTCCATGATTATATGTCTTCAAATCATTTGATTTATTTGAATGACGCTTCAGGGAATATGATTTTTTAAAAAATCAATTATTGTAATGAGACATTTTTAGTGGTCAGAAAAAAATACATATGCACCCAGCACACAAAGCAACTCTGATCATTAGTAGTTAAAACCATTTGAACTTGTCCCCTGATGACTGATCATTTGATAAGAAATTTGAAGGAATGCTCATTTTCCCATAACAGCACAATCGTGATGATCCGATTTGGAACTGAAGTAACAGAACATAACTTCTTAGAAACATCAATGAGTATATAAATGACCTGAGATTTTGTTAAAACACAGATTTTTTATTGGGTGGATCTGGACTGAGGATTGCATTTCTACCAACTTCCCAGGCACTACAAATGCTGCTGCTATCAGGTCCACTCTTGAAATATTGAGATTCCAGAGCAAAGTGAAGTCTATTGGGCAGATATTCGCTAGGGCTGTCCTCTCACCTTCTCTTAGATTAGTAGATGTTTAAATAAAAAATCATAGCAGTAAGATGTAAAATGGATACCCAAGTACATTCAGAAGTATAATGGTACTTTCTCATTGTGTTATAAACTACAAAGCAGGTTCTAAGTTGGTGCAGGTGGCTTGATATGAAACTTAGATGTTAGACCTAGATTTTATTGTACAAAATAAGCTATCTATGTGCACACACATACACCAATTTTGCTGAGTTTTCAGAGTTTTGAAACTGGGAATATAGTACACTTAGCAAAATCCTAACAACAACTTTTATTTATGTAGTGGACCTTATGGTGGGTAGACCAACCACCTGTGAGGTCAATACCAACCTGCCTCCTACAAAGAACTAGGGATACTTGAAAAGTCAGGCTTAATGAATAACTATCATCCCTACTAATAGCATTTGAAAGAATAAACCGCTTGAGCTTATCATAGTCAAGTGTAACTTCTGTAGATTTAAGTGGTAGATGCTCAATTTTGGCAAGCCTCAAATTCAATTATACATGAAACACTTTGACTAGAAAATGAGTGAGCCCTTGGTTTAAACAATAATAAGCCACAAATACTGAGGTAATTACCCAATTTTTGGAGGGGACATCAGCGTGGGACCTCTGATAGCTCAAGGATTTAGGACAATATTATTATTTTCTATTGTGGGAAATAGTAGATAGTTTTTTTATTCTAGCGATTCCATGAGCTACTTTTTAATATGGGTGTTTTCATTTAATATCATAACAGACATATGGAGTAGACTTTACTTTTTCTTTCACATGGAGAACCCAGAGTATCAATGAGATTAACCTACTTACTCCAAACATTAACACCAGGAGGTAAGACACCTGGAAGTTGACTTCAGATTCTCTACATGTTTCACATCATGACTCTAGGTTTTCTATAGATGGAGAATTCATTTATTCAGTTACTCTTGATATGATAGCTTATTTATTCATTTGATTATTTGTTGGTCTTTGTTAAGTTTTTCTCTTTTTTCCATTATGACAATTGAATAGTCTCTGATGATATGGGATTTTTCTAGAGTAGAGATGTGGTAGAAGAGTTCACTTAGAAGGAAAGTTCAGTTTGCAAATCCCCAAAAGACTCTCATCCAAACATGTGCACTTGTAATGAAGACATTGTGTCTGTGTAGAAAGCATGCTGCTTTGTTACAGGCATTAGGATGCTCCTGCTGAGAGATGCCAGCCATATCCATGATGAACAGAGGTGCAGATGTAGGAAGAAGAAGTTGTCAGGAAATTTCCTGAGCTCCTTGTGCCCTCACCATTGGCCAACCTGCCACATGGGAAGAAAGACCAGAAAGCTGTCCTCATAATGTCACCTCTGAGTCACTCTACCATGTGAGTGATGAGTAAACTAAGAATGGGTATTGATGAACCTAGAACTCTAAAATCATGTTAAGAGGAAGTTGTGAAGCAAGGAGCGAACTGTGGTTGCCTGACCCTCGGGGTGCAATCCAACACAATCCTATATGATTCTCCTTGTTAAAATATCATGGTGCAATTGTTGCAACACATTTAGTGAAACGTTTACTAAGGAGCTTTATGCATCTTATAAATGAGATAATATGGAAGAGTGAATTTGATATATAGCAGAACAGCTCATACATTTATTTTTCATGGATAGCAAATTCATTTATATTATTTTGATTCACTTCAGATGCTATAATTTCTTTACAAGATTCTGAATCTTGAAAAAATGATATGGGATATTTAACAGGTGGTAAGGTTAAAGACAATTTTAGGCAGAGGACTGAAATAATTATATTTATGAGCTGTATAATGTGGAAGAAAAGAATGGCAATCTTGAAGAAATAGTGGTCTTGGTGACTCCCTGGTATTACAGAAATGGATAATATGCATCAAATAAATTTTGTATTAAAATTCTTAATCAGTAAAATATTATTACATGTTACTTCTTTAAGTTTCTTATACATAATTAATTTTGTGTTGGGAACAATCAAAACCTTAATTCCTGGGAAGCTAGCTACCTGCCCCACGGTTACCTCAGAACCTTCAACTCTCAGGACTCCATCTGCTGGTCACTTTCTCCCCAGGCCCTAGCAATGGTGGTGCTGGAGAGAGACTGGGGAGAAGGTCATTTAAACCAACACATAGAAGGATCATACACAAATATAAAACTCAAATTTATCCATTTCGTTATTTATTGCTATCTGATGAACTATCTCACAATGAAGATGACTGACAATCAAAATGAATTTTCAGGTGTTTTGTATCATTTCAAAATCAGTGGAAGAGATCATTTCTTTAAAAGTAATTCAGAAAGAATATGGTATATTAAAATATGCAAATTATATTTCTCATTTCTCATCAGTTGTGCTAAGAATTCAACCCAAATGAAATGTTCCTACCTGTGGTGTGAGTTTGCACGTAGGAATTTCAGCATCTGTTGTTTACAGCAAAGATATTTTTACTCAGAGACTATTAACCAAGTCAGTACATTTTTTTAAAAAAATCAGTACAAGTTGCAAAAACATTTTATTTAATACTGCTATATCATTTTATACTTCTCAATAGCAAAAAAGAAAGCTGTCAATATGATTTACAAAAATATTGATAATGATTATTATTATTACTATGAAACAATTGCCTCAATCATGGACACTAACAACTTTTAGTATTAATTCCAAAGACCAGATGAACCAACTTGAGTACAAAGCTGAGGAAGTGTCGCATAAGAAGTAAACACTGTGTTATGAGGCCTGTAGGTTATGCCAAGGTATCCAGCAGTGTTCTGTATCTTAAAGGGGTGGGTAGCTCCATCTTGATTCGAGGAGAGCCTAAGAATTCTGTGTCATTGGTAGATGACAGCTCTTGTCATGTGGCAACCTTTCCTCCTGCAAGGAAAAATTGATTTGTTAACTGTTAACATTAAACATACATGCACTGTGGCTTGAGTTGTGGCTGTAATCCAATGCTTGTGAGACAAAACCAGTCACAGATAACCACTGCTCATTTTGCTCACCAGGCAGAAGGTTAGTAGTCTGTGCTCCATCACCTCTGAGCCCTTGGTTGGGAGGTCTTTAGACAGCACTGGAATCTTCTGGAGACTCACTTGCTTGAGAATTTGGCATCTGTCAGGTGATGCTAACAACTGTCCAGCTGGAATGCTTGGGCATCTGTGCCTGTATTCTCTAGTCTCATGATCTCTCCCACAGGACCACAGGATTTCCTGCCTGGTGACTCAGGACTCTAAAGTTGTCTGTTCCAGAAGACAGTGCTTCAGGTGAAACCCAGGTGGTCTTCCTGACCTAGCCTCTCAAGGGTCCCACAGTGGTTTCCAGTTACTCTCTTTGTTAGAAAGAAGGAATTAAGTACAATCCATACTCAAGAAGGGAAAATTAGACTCCACCTTCTTGTCAAAGATGGCCAGAGACTGTGGCATGTTTTAATGTTACAGATCGCAAGGGGAAGATTCCAGTGCAACTTTTTATTTTTTTATGTTTTATTTTATTTATTTATTTATTTATTTATTTATTTGAGAGAGAGAGAGAGAGAGAATTTTAATTTTATTTTTTTAGTTCTCGGCAGACACAACATCTCTGTTTGTATGTGGTGCTGAGGATCGAACCCGGGCCGCATGCATGCCAGGTGAGCGGGCTACCGCTTGAGCCACATCCCCAGCCCTCAGTGCAACTTTTTAAAATAGTAAAAACAAAGAGATACGATGGTTTTCAGTTATATAACTTGTACTCTTTTTTACTTCACTGAAAGAGAAATAATAGTTGCATGACAACCCCAAGGATCTTGCAGAGATAAAGAAGAGGCAAGTTGTTCTGCAATTAGATGAGAGGCAGGGAGAGGAGGAGGGTGCGTTTCTCTCTCCGCCTGATATGACCTGGGTGGGAGGATGGGGATTTCACAACTCTGAGAGGAATTTTTTAAAATATTTCAAGGAAATCAAAAGCTTAAGAAGTCAGAAGTTAGAAATGACCCTTGTTTTCTGTTACTTTGAGCAGAAAATAAAGGCAATTACTCAAAAATCATCCTGACAGATTAACTCCATTGATTTTTTGCTTCTGTGCTTTAAAAATATAACATGCCAATTCATTTGTGACCTACAAACTAAGACAGAGTGTCTCCTATTCCTGGGTGATAAATTCCTGTAAAATTTATTAAATTATGTATCAATAATTATATTTTTAAATGTCTCTGTTCTGCTGTAGATTATTATTATATAATCACTACAGATAATTATCAAAAAAGAACAATGTTGGTCTCTATCCTAGCTTCTTCTATGTGTGTATATGCTATAATTATTTGTTTAATCTGGGTCACAAAAAAAAGTATACAGAAATAACTGGGAAGAACTACAATAGCATGAAAGTTTAAAAACTAAAATTTCCAAAGACTTAGCAAATAAAAAAGCTTTAAATTTAGGTAAATATGCATTTTCATGATTTAAAAGGTGAAGACAACTTCAATTATAGTAGACAAACAACTTAGATAAATAAGATAAATATATAAGCAATTTATTAAGAAGAGTATATTGTACTCACAAGGCAAAATTCTATTACCAGGTAATACAAATAAGAAAAGATAATATTTAAATACAAATTATCCAGAAACTATAGAGCTGTTAAGTGAAGTTTTCTTTAGATTCCCTAGGTTGTACTATTTCTAATGTGTTAAGTGGCCTCTGACTATTTAAATTAAATTGAGTATCAAAAGCATGGGTAGTATTGCCAAAAGAATATCTTCTCTACATAGTGACCAATATACATCTGTATATTACCTTATTTTAAATTATATTTACTTAAGTGATATTTATAAGACATTCTGGATTTATTTAACTCTTAACTTTGTATGGAATTTATTAACAAATATAATAATTAAAATAGTCTAAGAAGAAGTCATATTAAACATAGCACCCCAGTATAAAGGGCACACATCAGTCCACAGACAAAAAAATATGGCATTTTCCTGAAAAGTGTTACATATGGATGAAATAAAATAAAATTGTAGGATTCACATAGATCTTATATAATATATTTATAATGAAAAAATGACAGAGTATTATAGTAATACTCTATGTGATGAAAACCTATGGAAAACTCCTTTAAAAAGAAGAATTTTCATAGTAGCTGGAGTAAACTGTTGTATCACCTGCCCTATTTTTATAGAAGCCACTGGAACACTGGAACATTCACCCCAAACCCACAAACAGCATTTTACATATAATTTTTCATGTTACATGAAATGAAATGAGAGAAATAAGATCAATTTTTATTTTATTTTTTTTTAATTTCTGTTTCACATTATGGCTGACTAGATGCTCCCAGGAATGGCCATGCTGCAGAATAAATAAATCCTGGGTACCACAAACTTTTCAAGGTGTAGCTGGCCTTGCATGACTTGAGAAGAGTTCCCAGACACACTCCCCATCACACTTCCCCAATCCCACTCCATGAGGGGAAGAATGGTGGGCAGAGAGATGTATTTCTCTCAATAAAAGACACTATTATTAACTCATTCTGAACTTTACTAAGTTAAATATTCATGGAACAATCTTACCATTTGCTAAAGAAGCAGTAATAAGTGTACACTTTCAAAAGAATGAAGAATGAAGGAGACCAATAAGGAAAAATACAGCAAATGAAGAAAAAAGACAACTGTTTCATGAAGAAATGGAAAGAGAAAAATAAAAATTGTCCACATAGAAATAAAACATGAATCATGCAAGAATTCAAATATATGAAGCTTAAAAACATGGTCTCAACTCCCTAGACAAAGAGAAAATTCTACTTAATAGATTTTAAATAAATTGTATCTCCATTTTTTAAAAAGATGGACAGATCAGAATGGATTAGACAGGCAAGATATGGACAAGTATAAATGTATGGGCTTCTAATAACAGCATTTTTGTGTGTATTCATGTGTAAAGCAAATATTAAACAAATAGCAAACTAGTGTGGATTATCTTATTATAGTAAATTTGAAAAAGAAAAGAGATTCCTTGAAAAATGCCAGAACTAATTTAAGAGGACTTAGAATTCTAATATTACTGAAGCTCTCTTAAAGAAATTGATATTGCTATGACAACTTTTCTACAGATTCAGATTGCTTCACTGGGTAAATTCTGAAATGAAAATTAAGAATTAAATAATACCAAATATGTACAAATATTTTCTGAAGACACAGAGGCAGGAACATATCATAACTTGTTTTAAGGCATCAATCTAACCCTCCAAAACAAAACCTGATGAGTATGAGAGAGAGAGAGAGAGAGAGAGAGAGAGAGAGAGAGAGAGAGAGAGAGAGAGAGAGAGCGGTTCAGACATCTACTGATCCTGAGCATCATCTGTCTTAAGTCCTTATCATGATGCTTGTCACATCATTCACCTCAGCAAACTGTTTCTAGGATTCAAATAAAAGCAAAACAAACTCTAAACCCTTTGCAACTATTGAGTTCGTTGCCTGACCATAGTTAAATGGATGTTATATTTGTAATCATAATACATATTTCATTTTTAGAGCTTAAAATTCATTTTACAAAGAAACAAAACAGTGAACAAAGCAGATGTTTAAAGAAAACTGTCTTTCAGATGTCATCTCCCATATGTTTCTTGCAGAAATAACTCAAAATTTCTTCTTGAATTATGGATAGAGATATTTCTAATTAAAGATCAGAGATATTTGCTGATAATAAAAAGTGTGAATAGCTTCATTTTTGTTTCCAGCATGGCATATTTAAACAACAAGGCATCAATTGTATATTTTTATGACATTTGGACCTCTTAATTCGAAAGTGGATAACACTTTTATGCACTATTTGTTACAGAAATACTTGCTTTAGACACATGCGATTCACCATCTCTTTTATACCTATTTGTGAAATGACCTGCTAAATGACTAGAAGTCTCCTATAGAGAATATGATAGATGAAGATCAATGATACATGTTAACTGTTTACAGACATTAACCAATATTCAGTTGGACAAATATATCTCAAACTCATCAGATTTTCAAAATGAAAAGTAAGTTCTAAAGGGCATTTCATGGTTCCTTCTGACAGTCATCCTAAATAATGAAAGTAGGTTAAGTATTAAGGAAAGGTTGGGCATAATATAGTTTTACCTTTCTTAGGTGGAAATTTCAACCCTGCTATCTATTGACAAAAAAAAAATTCTCTCAATGTAGAGAAAGCAATAAATTTCTTAATTTTAAGAAAGACTTGACAAATATACATTAAAGAACATTGACACATTATGTAAGTGCATTTCATTCTCAGAGTAAGCAATAGTTCCATAAGTGCCCTGTTGTCATATTAATGCATGGCAGGAGAAATGGAGGAGTGTTAAAGGGGGAAATAATACAGCAAGATTGGAATGTCTGATAGTTTAAAAGGACTTCCTAATTCCAGCACTGTATTAAAATTTACAATAAATTCTAATCTTCCTTTTTAATTAAAAGAATAGAAAGTGAGACACAGCCTAAACACAGCAGAGAGAGATGTGGTCAAGCCGTTGGCTGGGGCTGCATACTTAGAGTCTGTGCTGAGCTGAGCCTGCAGAATCTGTCGGGAGGTTGCCAACAGACCTGCTCCTCAGTGGCTCTTGGCCAGGCTTCCATTCCTCACCATGTGGGCCTCCAGCTGCCTGAACATCCTCAGGACATGCAGCTGACCTCTCAAGGAGAGTGACTGGAGAGAATCCAAGATGGAAGCTGTACTCCTTCCTAAACTCAATTTGCAATGGCAGACCGCTATCTCTGTGTGTTCCTTTGGTTTCTGAGACCAATCCCAGTACAATGTGTCAATCCTAGGAGGTTGTTTGACTTAAGGTCACTCTATAGATTTTACACCATATGAAATACATTAAGGTCCAAAAGAACACCATCATAGAGTTAAAAAGTAAAGTAGATAAGAAAGAGAATTGAATCAACTGAAAAACTTATCTACATAAGCAACAGGTTTAAGATACATACTAAAAGAATAGGAAAAAAGACAGTAATTAGAAATTTGAAAATAATACTCGAGGATTAAAGTCCATATAACACATGCATACTAAATAGTTAGAGAAATGAAATCTAATGAAAATTAGAGGTAAAATCCAAATGTTATGGAAATACTTGCTTTAGATAAATGGAATCCAAATATACATTCAAAAATCACCCTAACTGAAACTCTCCCAGAGTAAATAAAGAGAAGAAATGATAGGCAGCTCAGTTAGTTCTTTTGTACATATTGATTAGGAGAGAAAAAAACAGTGTTAGATCTCATAGCATAAAAGTAATAAATTTTGTATGAATTAAACTTTTACATTTTAATAAATAATTTAAATATTAATATAAGTTTGAGAAAACTTATAAACACTATTAAGAAATAAAGAGAAAAAGTATAAAAATCCTCAGTTGAGGATGGGCTTTCCTAACATGGTAGTATTAATAAAAATCAACAGGACAGGGAATATAGTACTAACTACATAAAACTTCAAAATTTCTGATTGTTAAAACACATATTTTAAAAGGCAAATATCAAATGAAGAAAATATTTACAACTTACAAATATAGACAAAATAAGCTCATATGTTTGAGTAAGGAAAGGAAAAAGTACAAGATCAGAATACAAATAGAGTATACTGTA
Organism: Callospermophilus lateralis; assembly: GCF_048772815.1. Lineage (NCBI taxonomy): Eukaryota > Metazoa > Chordata > Mammalia > Rodentia > Sciuridae > Callospermophilus > Callospermophilus lateralis. Next base: position 1,402,013 of record NW_027513245.1, on the reverse strand, counting down.
GACAATGGAAAAAATAAACTAAAGAAATATAAGTGAAAGATGATTTACCTCACTCTCAGTCAAAGTAGTGTGTGTCAGCACAATGCTGAACACTAATATTTCATCTGTGAAAATACAAATATTTAGCAGTTGTTTAGGGAAGAAGTGCTTTCAGATAATAATGCAGCACCTGGAGTAATCCAGTTCACTAAGTAATTAAGAGTGGGCTCACTGGAGAAAAGAAAATGTTCAAAAACTGATATATGATGACAGTTGTTACACCAATAAAGTTACTAAAGTTATTGGATTTTACCTCAAAGGGATAGATTTTGTGCTATTTTAAAATAGCTCAATAAATTTGTTAAAAAACAAAATTTGCATTAGAATATTTGTTAATGTGGATTTATATAATTTTTTTTCTGTGAGAAAAACATATCACAAAAAATACATAGTGTTAGCATTATTTTATGCATAAACATCTGCAAACCATATTTTATTTGGTGCTGGCGATTGAACCCATGGACTTGCATATGCTGAGCCTGTGCTCCATCACTGAGCTACACCCCCACACATCTAACTTCATGTATAATTGTGTGCACTCCTATATCTACACTGCATATAGAGTCAATCAAGTGCTGAGGCTTCAAACATTCTCTAACTATTGATGGCCACTAAATTAATAATAGTACCTCTGACCTTGCTTTTTTCCTTCAGATTTATGTTGGTTTTTAAGCCTCTCTACTACACGTTTATTCCTCATAGTTCATATTGACTTTTAGACTTCCTACTTGAAAGTCAAATATACCTCTTAAACACAATGTGTCCACATCCAAAGTGAATGTCCATCTGGTCTACCCATAACTTCCGCTGACTGACTTTCCCAGCTCAAATGCCATGTCCATCCCTGAAGACACTCAGGACAAACACTTCACAGTCAGAGCAAACTCGTTTCGTTTCTTTCTCTCACACCACATAGCCAATCACTTGGTTCTACCTTCTGTTTAAAATCTCCCCAATCCAATTCCTTCTCAGTCTCCACATTTTCCCTACACTCTCTCCTGCATTTCCACGTGACCACCTGACCGGCTACCCTGCTTCTCCATCAATCCTCCCGCCTCCATTCCCAGGTAGACTGCACTTTCAAAAATATGGCAGGTGGTATTACTGCGCAGCTCAAAGCCTGCCACAGTGGCTCTCCACTCCCCACTGGAATAAAATCAGATTTGGGCTCCATCCTTGCTTTCATCAGTGTTAATTTAGGCAATAATATAGCTAGGTTTGACAGAACTATTTCATCCAAAATGTAAGGATTTAAAGCAAGGTTGAGTAGCTAGTATCCTTTCCACCAGATGAAATTTCTAGTGTCCTACAGTTCAGGAGCACTGAAACAAAGCAGAAATGTAATTTTCTTACCCTGCATATGAAAGAAGAGGAAAGTTCATTATATAAATTCATTCACTTTTGATTCATATTAAGTGTTTTTTTTTGTGGTTCTAATAACTTTCCCTATAAAATGTTGCATGATCAATGATTTATTAAGAAAATGTAAGAATGAAATCAGTACTCCTTAAAGCTACGATAGCCTACGCTTCTACTTTATCCTATAGGGATATTGAGGCTTGGAGGCTAGGACAGTTTCATGGAGGTAAAAGTGAGGCCCAGGAATGTAAATATAAAAGCAAAGGAGAGAACATTTAATAGACTATTAGGTTTGTTTACCTCTTGTGTATTCTAAGGCTCTATTTCTAAGGCAAGAGAATATCAGCCAATGATAAAAAATGTAATCTATGTTCTTGCCCAATTTCCATTTGCTTACTTCTCATCACACATATGCATACACATACAAACACACATACACAGATCTATTCATACACATAAGTGCAAAAACATGCAAATTGAAACGGAAAGAATAAAATTTCCTCAACAAGTTTGATTTCATTAGGCAATTTGTAGGGTGGTTCATACAAACCCCCAAAGACTTTCTTTTCTTTTCTTTTCTTTTCTTTCTTTCTTTCTTTCTTTCTTTCTTTCTTTCTTTCTTTCTTTCTTCTTTCCTTTTGACTACTAAACTTTAAAATTCTTCAGAACTGTTGTTAAAATTATTGAAGAATAACAATAAAACAAAGAAATAACAATAAAACTAAGAAACATTGAATAATTTAAAAATTTCTGTGGTGATTTGGATACTGTCATTTGATTAAGAGATATGATATTTTAGACTAATAACAGATTATGTTTGATTTACGTGCCTGATTCTAGGGAGAATTTCTTTTTTGAGTTCATTTAATATTGTTTAAACTTGTGAATTGAATGATGATTTTGCATTCTGTTAATGCTTGTCTGTGTTTTTATATTTTAAAAAGCCACCTCTTTTTTTTTTCCACTGGTGGTTTTCAGCACATTCTCTGATGTTTCAGTTTTCTAAGACTGGAGAGGTGAGCCTACTTGTTCATTCAGAGTAATATCTGTCTTTTAAAGTCCACTGTAAGATAGAATTCTCAAGGTAAAGGGGTCTCTTACACGAAAGTCCTCAGTCTTGTTTTCTTTCATTTTGTTTTATATTAAATTGGATCAGTTTTAAAATCAATAATTAAGAGTCACAGGGAGAGAGCAGGAGAGCCCAGTTTTAGTGCGGTGACAGTACCACAGAATTCATTACTGTCATGCAGGTTATTTGTTTTCTCTGGGCCTTTGTTTTTATTGCTAAACTTTAAATGGTGAGGAACCAATGATCTCTAAGCTTCTTGTCAGCTATAGAACACAGCAGCCATGGTGCTGAGAGCTGTCAAGCCTTCAAGGCCCTGTGACTTGTGTCTAAGCCCCACCTCTGCTCTGCCCTCACTCATCTCTGGACTCCTGGCCCTCCTCCTTCCTTACTATCCATGTGATCAGGACCAGGGCACCTCAGTAAAGGTGCCTGAAGATAATGAGGATTTCTTTCAGCTGCTCTCCAAAGCACTTCTTGGTATTATAAGAAATAGGGGCAGGTAGTTGATAGGATAATATTAATTTTTAAATGAAAGGATATTTTGAGAAATTCTCATTTTACAAAGAAAAAAATTTACTCACCATCAAAAGATGTGATGAAAATCTGCAACACACCATGCTGCAGCACCCACCTCTTCTGAATATGTAACAACTCTAAAATTGCAGTTGTTACATATTCAGAAGAGGGGGGTGCTGCAGCATGGTATAATGCCACCTAGTTAAACTGTGTTGGAAATGTAAAGTGACAGTCCAAATGTGCATGGCGAAGATTCACTATATAATGAAGTCCAATGTGTTCTCAGCTAAGACTCTGGCCTGCATTCTGTAGTGAATTAGAATAGCTTTGTTTATGGATGGCTATCTCAATTAAGGACTCATTAGGTCTGAGACTGACTCAGAAACAACATATTTCCTGGTTTTAGTTTTTGTGTAGTTGCTATTTCTTAAAGGTCATAAAAATTACAAATAACAATTAGAAATCATTAGAGTAATCCAATCTCTTTCTTTAGTAGACCGGCAAAAGAGGTCCCAAAGCATAACTTAATAACTGTCACATATGGCTTCTTCCTGGAGTCTGTCCAAGGGTCCTGACTGTCCAGAGACTTTTCCAGCACGCACGCATGCACGCGCACACACACACACACACACATACAGTCATAATACAAATGCAAATCTGCATGAGGTAGTCTTTAGGATATTTTTTCCTTGTGTTTCATCTGGTTACATGTAATTTATCTATACTTATTTTTATACTTACCAACCTATCAAATATATATATATATTCATATATATATATGTGTGTATATATATATATATATATATATATATATATATATATATAGCTTTGCATAAATTAAATATTACATCCCATTTTGTTTACATAATTATATGTTTACTTATTTTCATTTATAGATTTATTTTAACTGATACATAAAAATATAAAAATTGTACATATTAATAGGGTACCATGAAATATTTTGATACATGTATACATTGTAGAATGTTTAAATTAGAGTAAATGCATATATTCACAAACATTTATCATGTCTTTATGGTAAAAATCTTCAAAATCCTTTCTCCTATCTCTTTGCAGTGTACATACACTATCATTCTGTCTGCCCACCCTTTGTGCAGTAGCACTAGAATTTCTGGCCGCCATCTAATTGTAACTTGCTATCCATTGATCAACCTTTGCACAACCATTTCTCTCCTTACTGCCTGGCCTCTGGTAACCAGCATGCTACTCTCCACTTCTATAAGGCGCCCTTCTCACACTCCACATGTGAGTGAGGGGCACACAGTACTTGTCTTTCTGTGCCTGCTTTATTTCCCTTAACATAATGATCTTCAGTTCTATCCATGTCATTGTGAATGACAAAATTTCATTATTTTTATGGCTGAAGAGTATTCTAAGGTACATTTGTGCTACATTCTATTATCCATCCATTATTTGATTGACAGTCTCTATTTCTTGATTCTTGGGAATAGTGTTACAGTGAACACAGGAGAGCAGCTCTCTCCTGGACGTACTGGCTGCATCTCCTTTGGATATATGCCCAGGAGTAGCAGTGAAAGATCTTATGGAAATTCTACTTAGAAATTTTCAGAAACCTCCATACTGTTTTCCACAACGACTGCTCATTTATATTTCCAATAGCAGTGCACAAGTGTGTGTTTGTCTGCACATCCTCATCAGCACATTTTGTGTTTAGGTCTTTGTGGTAATAACCATTCTTACTGGGGTGAGAGGACATCTCTGCAGTTTTGGTTTGCGTTTTCCTGATGGTTAGTGATGCTACACATTTTTTCATGTATCTGTTAATTCTTCCTAAACCTTTTTTTTTTTTGAGAAATGTCTATTTAGGTCTGCAGGTTATTTTTTAATTAAGTTTATTGCTTCATTTTGCTTCTGTTTTGTTTTTACTATTTTTTTGTTATTGAGTTTCCAGAGTTCACTGTGTATTCTGGGTATCCCCCTTGTCACATATATGGTTTACAAATACTTTGTCCCATTCTGTGGGTTGTCTCTTTCTTTGTTCTGTTGATTATTTGCTTTGCTATGCAGAAGACTTTAAGTTTGATGAAATCCCAATTGTTTGATTTTTCTTTTGTTTCCTGTACTTTTGGTGTCTTAGCCTGAAATGTAAAGTGACAGTCTACTGTTCCACTGTGCTGAAGCATTTACCCTATTTTCTTCTATGATGTCACAGTTTCAAGGTTCACCATATAAGTCTTTAATCTATTTTGAGTTGACTTTATCTGTCCTTTCTCCAGTGTGTCTTCTTAGTACTTTTGTTGGACATCAGTTGTCTGTAGATGTGTGGGTTTACTTTCAGGCTCTTCATTCTGTTCCATTCCTCTACCATACTTACTTCTGAACATTTTCCTATTTTCTAAAATATGCTTTCATTTTGCCCCATAGAGTATCCCTTACAGAGACATCTGAGTTACCTGCAAATATAGATTCACAAATTGTACCTTCAAGATTAATATATAGTTAATGTATATTAACTGTCTAAATGTACATTTATGTTATATGCACACATACATAGACAAATGCATTCACCATGGCAAACCAAGTATCAAAAAGAGTTATAAAATACATTTGGTACATCAAGCATCTCTACATATCAGGTTGGATGTTCTTTTATGTAATGCAGACAGGTATCCATAGCATTTGTTTTCATTGGTTTCCACCAGCAGCACTGTAGAGCTGCCTGATAGGTCTTAATCAGCTTACTTGGGTTACTTAAATATCACCTGGACCCTGAGCAACTGTCTTATTCACACAAAGGAAGCCACACATTGACATATCTGGACTTCAGGACTGAGGAATGATAACACAACAGTTCATGACCCCAAGCATCCTTTCATTTTGTCCTGTGGAAACTGAGCACAGGGTGCTAAAGATAGTAAAACAAACTTGAAGAAGACTTTGCACAAATCAGGAAACCCATCCCCTGCTATATAAACAGATAGGCAAAATTGTTGATAATATATTAATTTTCAGAGAAAAAGGCAAAAAATAAAAGTGCAGCCCGTTGGTATTGAAAATGGTAATTTCTGATATTTCCCTCAAATAGACCATACTCTCTTGTTAAAAAATTCAGAGAGAGAAAAAGACCCAAAAAAGCATCTAGGGCATTTCCTGGCAGGCAGAGAAAGTAAAAGTGAATTACAGATGTCTGTGAAGAGTAGGGTATTTCTGTGAGAGGGTATTTCTGTTCGACTAGGGAAGTGGAAAATTATTTCGCAGATGGAAGTCCTGGAATTAATTCTTAATAGCACAAGGTGAGTTCTTCAGCTTTGGTAATACAAAACTAGGCACAATATCATGTGATAGATTTGTATATTGTTTATAGTAATTTTGAATATGCTAAATGCCAATTAAAGTCCTTGAGGTGCTTAATAAAGATAAACACCATAATAAAGAAGGCTTGGTTTTGGTTGTATCAGGTACTGCTGTTCTCTCTCAATATTGATTTCACCTTCTCCTTTATTAATACTATTCCATTTTATTCCCATACTTTTCTACCTGTAACAAAGGCTAGAATTTCTGGAGTACTTTGCTGCTATGTGTGATTTTTTTTGACAAAAAAATCTGGCATGTAAGATGCCTGTAGAATTATCAGGTCACTTGCAGGAAGGTGGCTTAGAAAACCAGGGCACATCCTTCCACTTCTAACACTTTTCTCTGTGAAATACACACATGACAAGGAGCTCTGTTGCTAGCAGTCATTAACGAACGGAAGGTATGGGAACAAGGCACAGAAATTCAGAAGCCTGCGATTCTGCTGAGAGCATGTCCATTCCGCCCAGAGTAGGCTGCTCTTCTGGAGACTTGTTTTGTTGCAGAATTAATTGCAGTTCTTTCTTGTTAAAGAAGTTGCATAATTTTCCCCACCTTCTCTCTCTCTTTTTTTGTCCTGAAGGACAACCTATCTTTAATTGCGTATCCTCATTGAAAGCACCAAAAAATACCATAAAACTTACTCAGAGGATAATGGTTCTCCACATTAACTTCACAGAAGACTAATGATAATATGACAGCACTTTAAACTTTCATGGAACTTCAGAATTTGGATTCAGTGCACATACAATATCTTTAAATTTCAAATTCAATCACTTTAAGGAAAATGGTGAATGAATACATATATGAAATCTTGTGAAAACTTTATAGATTCTTCTCTAGCAAAAAGGGGAATTCAATTCAAATTTGAATAATTACCTCTATAAGATGTTAAATTGATTCTCTGCATTAAATAAACCCTGGTTGTCACTATTCTTTGTTGAATGTATCAAAAATATCCTATCTCTATACTGTTAATAATGCCTTTTAATTGTCAATATAATTACAATTTCCTAGAGGAACAGTAAATTCAGATCAATTTCCTTAGGTCATCACATAGAACAAAATACCATTTCTTTACATAACTGATATAACAAAACAGATGCTTGAATTGTGTGATAAAATCTAGATGCTGTGATATTTATGTGTACAAATTAAACATGAGCTGGGCACTGTAGCACAGGCCTGTGATCCCAACTATTTGGGAGGCAGAGGCAGGAGAATCACAAGGTAGAGGCCAACCTGAGTAACTTAAAGACACCCTATCTTAAAATTAAAAAAGTAAATAGGGTTAGGGATATATCTCATTGGTAGAGTGCCCCAGGATTCAATCCTCTGTACTTCAAAAATAAATAAATATGACCATGGAGCATCAGATATAATGTAAGGAAAATAGACTTGATACATTTGATAGAGCAATTTCAGTAGTTCCTATGTACAAATTGCCTGCTTCATTAGAGAAATATTTTATATTTTGCTTGGCATTTGCTTGAATTTCATGAGAGAGAGAGAGAGAGAGACAGAGAGACAGACAGACAGACAGACAGACTGACTTCTGGATTTTATTTATCTTAAATCTTATATCATAGCACATTTGCAATCATGATTTAAAATTGTTTTCTAATTCCTAGAACAGACAGGTTCCTACAAGAGGTGTCCAGTACTGTAAGTGCAAATTTACATTTAAATTAACTCTAAAGGTAAACACCTTATCACCACTGAGGTTATTATTATTATTATTTTTACTATAAACTCTTTATCTCATTTAATTACCATGGTTTCTGTGCTATTAGAAGAGCAATGCCCTGAGTCAATTACTCATTCTAATAAAATGTGACTGTTTATTCAATTATAAATATTAAATAGAAAATTGTGGCTTATCAGCAAAATGTTAGCTTTCCCTCTTGAAATTAATTTCAAAATTGATTTGTCTTAATGACAGATAGCTGAACTCTTTTCATTAGTTTTATTGTAATTTCCATTCTGATATTAGATTAACTTTTTTATCCTTCCATAATCCCACATTCATACTACATAGCACACATACACAAAATTCATCATTATTATTTTATTGGGCAATTATGTTTGCTGGTTGTACTCAAGTAAGCTTCCCAGGAAAACCAATGATAAGTTAATAGGCACAGAATTTGTTTTGTGGTCCTTCTAACTGATGCTAATTTTTTCCTTTTTTGTCAAGTAAAAATCTGGGTTCCTTTTTATTCAAAACAATATTTCTGGAAATTCCTGTGACTACTAATACATATCTACATTTAGGAAAAATGGTTTGTATATAGAATTAAATACTGATTTTCCAAACCCGTGAAGCATAATAAAGAAAACAAGAAAAACCCACAAATAGACTATCTACCTGAAGTTGTATTTTTCTTCAGCTTTTTAAGCAACTCTTATTTTAATATAGTTTACATACCAAAAATTCTTCCATTTTAAGAGTGCAAGGAATGCATATTTAGTAAATGGTAAAGTGATGCACTCATTATCAAGGGTATTTTCACCCATCACCTCAAAAAGAGAGAAGCCACGAGGGAGTGGAGGAGCCAGGTGTCAGAAAACCTGGTTAACCTGAAGTGCAGTCCTGAAGAGTAGGGATGGTCTTAACTGCCCAGTCCCTGTATCTGGATAACTTGAAATCTGATTCCAATTAGTTGTGTCAAGACTTTTTCTTAAGAAAACCTCAGGGACCCAGTCCCATTTAAAAATACAAACCTAAAACCTAAAACTTAAATAGTGACACCATGTTTTTAAAATGATAATCAGTAAGTGCTTGCTCAAATTCACCTAGACCAAGCAGATTCTGCTTCATTGGGACAGTGTGAGGACTCAGAGTTTGCATCTAACAAATTCCTGTGGGATAACTGTGGGGCAGCTATTTGTGTAGCTTTCTTAAAAATCTCTCAGATCACAAAGTAAAATAAATTTACACAGAAATGATATGAAAATACTAATTTTCTGTGTGTTTAATATTCAAATTCATATTTCCTAAAGATGAATTAAGTTTTATATAAGATAAAAAAATCATAAAACATCCAACACTGGTATAATTTAATTGTGACAGTGATTTTAGTATAGGGTTGGTGTCCTTAATGAACAGTTATTATTCTGGTTTCTGGTTTTAGTGAGACTCTGTGGATACTGATAAATTAAATAGCTTTCATGCACTTTTATTTAAATATAGCAGAGAGGATCACATGTACCTGGTGCAACTCTAAGCAACATTTAAATAATGTAGGTCTTCAAGAACTTAAATTGATGAGCAGATGCATTCAACTCTAGATATTAAAAAGCTGAAATCACAAAACTTTAACAACTCTGCTTTGCTCAGGTTTTCTGCTTGTCACTTATCCTTTTCATAGTAAAGAAAGCAAAAGTAAATTAACACTTCTTTTCTACATTTGAATTTATGGTCTTCTATAATTGTGTGATGGATTATTTTGGAGGGCCTACTGGATATGGAACCCTGGGGTGCTTAACCACTGAGCCACATCACCAGCACTTAATTTATTTATTTATTTTTAATTTTGAGACAGAGTCTCCAGTTAAGAAAATCTCACAATTGCTGAGGCTGGCTTTGAACTTGTGATTCTCCTGTCTCAGCCTCCTGAGTAGCTGGGATTATAGGCATGTACCACCATGCCTAACTCTATCATGGATTATTTATATACCCCATATTAACATTGTTCCTTAAGCATAAATTGAATAAATATGTAAGAAAATTAAATATTATACTGTAAATAGCCTCTTTCCTTAATTGTGCATGTACATCTTTTGGTTATGAGGGTTAATTCTTAAACATTATAAATGTAACCATGTTTGATTGAATGTGATTCAAAATCAAATAGGAAGATATATGCCATCATGGCGAGACTGAGCAGAGGAATCTCCAAAGATCAGAGAATTAGAAGTAGAGCCATCTACAGGAAAACAAAACAAAACAGAGCTGCTTTTATGGAGACTGAGTTGCAGATAAAATCCTAAGAAGCAAGACTGGGCATCAGATGAGAGTGGCAAAGGAAGCTTTTGCAGGGAAGCCGGGATGTTTGTCTGAACACAAAGTTTTTCCTAATAACAACTATAAAAGATTGAATATTTTCAAGCATAAAATTATTGATGACCTTGAAAGTCAGAGCAAAGAAAGAAATAAAAACCAATATGTTTATCCGATGAACTTGGCCAATCAGGTTTTCATGATTAAATGTGTGCTTATGGGAATCATAACACAGTTTGTACACCAAGAAAAACTACCATGAAAATGCATTTTTTTAAAAAAAAGCTGGAAATAGATAATTATATAAAAGATAAAAAATAGTGAACTTTATAAATTTCTTTCAGTGTATATAAGAAACCTCTTCCACACCTCTATATTAAAGCACAACCAAGAACACATCGCATTTCTTACGGTTCCAACTGCTGAGTACAGAGAGCTCTGTATATGGAGACTGCCCTTGTGTTTCCAAATGTCATTTCTACCTGTTGATTTATAAGGATGACATTTTTACAGGCTTTCTACATTTTACCAGGATTTAATACTGAACTAAAGCAGAAATAAATGCTGAAAATAGGGGGCCATTCTTGGTGGCTTGTGCCTTGATAACTATTATGGGATCCTCTGCAATGTCATTCAGTGATATGATGGAGAAGCAGTCAACTTTTAGAAATGTTGTTATGACCCCATGAAAGGAACAGACAGCAAGTACTCTGAATTCCTACTGAAGCTTCTCAAGGTTGACAATGACTGCTCAGTCTCAGGTTCCGAGGTGAACAATAATCTAATTACCTGAAATGCTTTCCCATTGCAGTTGGAGGAGAAAGTGCAACAGGACAGGGCAATTTCATTGTTAGTACCAGCTGCAGACGCAAAACAAACCAAAGAACGCTAATTAAAATTGAGAACAAGTACAGCAATGCTAAAAAGAAGGATAGTGTATTAACCCCTGAAACAGTCTCTCCCTGAGATAAAGGTGGCCAAAGAATGGAAGATAAAGCAATCCTTTTATGAGAACTGAGATTAAGCAATAGACTACAATGGGAAACATCTCCCAAGAAAAAGTTATACTCGATACCGAAGAAATTTTGAGGATTCTAAAATGATTAAAACCAATTGAAACTAGAATTATTTAAGCATTCTGTGATATCATCAGAAGCCATTGTAAGTATCATGGGGAAGAGAACCTTCACAAGAAGCATTCACAGTTGTCTGAGATCTTCAAACATTGGTAGAATTTCTCAGTGTTCATCTTCTCTGGAACTGTGCACCTTCAAATCATCCGTAGACACTGGTCCTGCCACAAGATAAGGAATCACTGTTACAGTATAGAGTGACTGCATGTGTAGCAATGACAATGATCGTAAAGCTTTTAGGGGCATGGATAATGTCATACATCACATTTCTCACCAAGGACCTGCGGCCAATGTAGTCCATAATCATTACAGAGCCAAGCCTGGGGCTGACGATCGCACAGCTTAACTGCAAGTGCACGACCACAGAAACTCTTGATTTCCATGCTGTCATGTGATGGGAAATACAGATGCTCCTTGAATATTGATGGGGTTACCACCCAATAAATCATCTTAACTTCGAAAACTTCATGTAAAGAATGCATTAGGTACCCCAACCTACTGAACAGAGCATCCTAGTTTAGCAGCCCAGAGCACTGTGGAGTGTGGGTTAACTCCGGCTCGCGCAGCCTACTGGGAGCTGGGGCTTGCTGCCTATGAGTTGTATTACCAGAGGATTCAGCTACATGTTGCTAATCTGCGAAAAGATCAAAATTAAAAATTTAATCAGAATTCAAAGTCCAGTTTTTATCGAATGCATATAACTTTCACGCTACAGTAAAATTGAAAAATGGTGTGTTGAACTGTTATAAATCACTCACTGGGCCACACTAATAAACTAGTGGATATTTTGGTCTTCACATACAGGTGAAGCAAACTGGCACAGCCACTCTACACACATTAAATGAAGGAGGACATGTTGCTGGTCATTATGTGTAATATTACATGCATTTGAAGATTAGCCGTAGAAAAACAGGGGAAATTATTATCTCTGCATAACCAAGGCAGAGATTCTCTATGTGAAGTAATGAGCTCTGAACACTTAACAATTCCTGCAACATTCTTATGGCATAGAGATTCCATCAAAACATTACTTTATATAAGAATTTGTTCTTTTCTAAACACAACAGAACCAAAAGGAATATTTTGAACTTTTTTTTTCTTTTTCTTTTTTTTTTTGGTGAAAGGTGCTATATAAACAAGAAGATGAAAGCAATGTTATTTTTACCTTTTATAGTAGGAAAGCACATAAAAGCAAACACACTTATGTTAGATATTGAGACCCTAAAAAAATAATAAGCAAAACAGACCTAAAATATTTACTGGTACACATCATGGGATGAATACCCTCTTTATCAAGAAATAGTTCAGAGTCAGAATGCACTGAGGTTGTACTATAGCCCTTGCAGTAACTGAATCACCCTGCACATCTCATACCTGCAGCCATAAGGCTGCAAACTAAAAAGAAACTCTGTAAATTTCTGCTTTTGTTTTCAGTTAAAAACATTTCAAGATCATAAAAGAGTGACCATCGCCAATCACACTATGAGTTCAGTCCATGGAATGGATAATGATGAAGTCAATCAAGTGTAATCTCACCATGAAAATTAAAACAAACTTGGTGTTTGTCCTCCATTCTGGGGCCATGCCTGTGGCATGAGTGCAGAAGCCTCTAAATTCATCAAGTGGGCTGTATCTCATCCCCAAATAATCTCCTCTCTGCTCAGGTTCCTTTATTGACATCTGATTGCTAGTGATATTCATATATTGCATTTCTAATAATAAAATCATTACGTATGCAAGCATTCTCCAAATACAACTTGTTCTACACCCTATATCTGTGCCCAGCTGCATCTGTAGCCACACAAATGTGTACTTCTGTGTCCACAGCTACCCACACATGCACACATCCTGCTCTTGTGAAGTGGGCAAACTTCTCTCCATCCGGATTCCTCCCTCACTGTCCCCACACTCTCTCTCACTTCAACAGCAATGGTGCTCTGGGCATTTCAAGGCTTATCTTCTCCATCTAAGCTTCAGAAACTAGCCATCACTCGTGTGGGGACCTGTGACAGTCCTCTGGTGGCATCCTGCTTTGAGCTCTCCCTCCCTTGACTGAGCATGCCTCTGCTGTCTGACTGAGGCCATAAGCTCGCCCTGTGTGATAAATCATCACTGCATCTGCCTGAACCCCCGACAGGTTCATGCTCCCAGGAAAGGCTTACCAGGACTCAAGTCAGCCCCACACATGGGAAAGCTAGAGGGGGGACCTGCTGTTACTGGGTCTGCCAAAGCAGTTAGGGTAGAGGATCTGCTCGGCAGAGCAGTAGAAATCTCCCTCCATTGTCAGGGTACACGCCAAGCAGGAAGCAGGCAGGGGAGGCACCACCACACTCTCTCCTCTACCCTCTGCTCTACTGATGCTCCCTTTGGTCTCAGAGCAATACCCGTCAGAGTATGAGGGGGAGAGAGTGGCAGGATCCCTAGAGGTCAGCGTCACAGCCAGCCAGCAGGGCAGAGAAGGGCAGAATAGTGATGTGGAGGCTGACAGGGGGTGATCAGCACAATCACCCACCAAGAGTCTCCGGATCTTGGTGGGCAGTGTGATGGCATCAAGGAACGCCAGTTAAAAACTTTAAAAAATATGAACTCCCAATTTGTAGTAGCGTCCGGGAGCCTAAATTTTTTAATTGCTCCCTAGGTGAATATCCCAAAGCCTGGTTTGGAACCGCCTCACTTTGTAGGGGAGCTCCACCACCTTTGATGGAACCTGAGGAAAGCAGCCGTGGCCTTGCTCTGCAATCTCATGTCCCAACCTTCACCTTGACCCCAGCAGTCCTGATGCAGGACCTGCCACTTCCGTTACCTGCCTTCAGTCTTGACCCAGGCTCCCCTCTCTGGAGACTGCCTTACTTCTCGCTCCCAGTCTCCAATCCTGTCCTTGATCTCCTCTTCACTGCTCTGGGCCCAGGAGATGCACGACTGTGAAAAGCATCAGCATCTTTCGTTTCTGAATGTGTTTGGTCTGAGTGATGTAAACATTCTCATTTCCCGCTGGCCGCACTCCCCCACGGACTCCACTCCACTGGGAGCTGTACTCTGCCCTTCAGCTGTGTGCTTTCTCACTCTGCACTCTGATTTCTCGTTCATCTCCATAACAAGTGATAGATTCTCGAAAGGTAGCACCTATCCCACATTACTCATTTTATATCTTGTAACTGTCACTGTACTCAGCATGTCATACAGCTGGGTCGTGCTGATTGTGGAACTGGATGGAGCACAAGATAGGAGAGCTCCTTGAAGGGCTTGTGGGCTCCTCAAATCAGCTGAGGAATGATAAATCAGCATAAAACTGCAATTTATGGTATTGGATGCATTTTCTCTTTCCCTTCTGGCTATCTCAAGGCTAAATGAAAGGTAAGAGTGATTTGGAAGGGCTTGAGCTGTCTGGTTGTCTTTTGGAGTCAAGAAATATTACATGAGCTGACTTCTCCTTTTAAATACTGAAACTCAAATAAGAGATGTTCCATCGTAGGGAAAAGCGTATGCCATGGTGAATTAGAAACCAAAGCTATGCGTTCAGAAATGAGAATGATAGATATTAATTTTTCTAGTTCTGCTCACCAAGCCTTCCTTTAGCTTTAATGTCAGAAAAGCAAGCTAAGCAAGCATTTGTCATGTATTATTTACGTCACTTTTCATACCTTTCCATATGCATTGATCTTCTGAAATCTTCAGTGGTATTTGTCAAAAGTAGAAAAAAGCAACATGTCAACTTCTTACTAGGCCAACATGTTCACATTCTACTTGACAAACAAGTTGTGTTTGTCCCTGTACTTCAGGAGACAAGTTCTTATTATCCCTTTGAATTCTTGAAATAATTAGTTTTGGTACTTGGATGGATGAAAAATACAACAAAATCATGTCCTACAAAATTTGAGACCTGGCTGTGGTGGGCAGAATTTTAAGTTGGTCTCTGGGACTTCTATCCCTTTGGATGCAGATATAATTAAATTAAAAATCATTGTCTTTGAATTAATTACAAGAGAGAATTTCCAGGTGTGCCTGACCTAATCATGCGAGCCTTTTAAAACAGTTTTCTCTGGTTGGTGGCAGGTCAGAGACCAGTGGCATGAGAATTATTCTACACAACATTACTGACTGAAGATGAAGGAGTTCAAGTGTAAACACAAAACAAAACAAAACCCTCAGGACTTCAGCCCTAAAACCACAGGAATTGAATCCTGTCAGTAATAAAAATGAACTGCAAAAAAGATTGTCCCCCAGTCTCCATGATTCTGCCCCACTGGACCTTTGATTCCAGTCTTGAGATAACCTGAGATGAGAACCAAGGCAGCTGTACCTTCTGCCATACAGAAGAGGGAGTTAAAAATCTGAATATTATTTCTTAGAATAGTTTTAGTTATATATGGACACAAAACCTTTGTTTTCTCTATTTTTATTTGGTGCTAAGGATCAACCCAGGGCCTCATATGTGTGAGGCAAGTGGCGCTACCACTGAGTCACAACAACAGCCCTAAATCTGAATAAAATTTTAAGCTGATAAATTTGTGGTAATTTGTTACATAGCCACAAACTTATAATACACACACACACACACACACACACACACACACACACACACACACACCAGTCAATTATGTAAGAAATAAATATGGTACAATGCTCATAACTATTATTCACGCTTTCTATGTCTGCAGGAGAAGGAGAAGCACTTTGTTGCTCGTTCCCAGCATAATCCTCACAATGATATGGTGAATCAGATATCTGAGCAATTGAAATTATCAGACAGACTCAAATGTGTTATGAGGGAAAAATCTATTAGCATAAGCATTCAACACAAAAATGATACTATAAGAAAGAAAATATTAGATAGCAAAGTGTATGGATTGTACATAGATTAAAACTAAATGTGTCATATAATCTTTAATGCTGTGGGACAACTCAGAGTATTGACTAAAAAGGACTCAGAAGAATGTTTTTACATTTCTTGAAAATAAATTACTGTTATAAGGGGTACTCTAGTACATATGTCATTTTTGACACTAATCTTAAACTTCTCTTAAACTGTGTTGATAAACACTAGATCACAACAGAGGCAGCAACTTCTACAGGTGAGAACTGCTATTTTCGTTGTTGTTCTCTTGAAGCATCACAATTATACTAAATCTTTTTCTCCCAGTCATGAACCTACAATTACCTAAACCAAATATATTTACCCAGATTTCTAGGAGCCAATAGAAATTTTGAATTAAAAAAAAAAAGTCTCAGAGGTTTTGCTAACTTAAAATATAGATTAATAAAGTAAATTTCATATGTTTCTGTATTTCATTATGTTAAAAGTTAAAAATCATTTGAGCCAGAATTTCTTGATGGGGTGGCAAACATCAGAAAAACTACGTTATGGTTATATAAGCTAAATTTGCTTCAGGGAAGACGTCCATAAGAATTAGAATCAATTTTGCATCTTTTTAAATTTTGTCCTCAAGATAGAATAATTTTTATAACCAAATCACAATTGATTATTCAAGGAGGGATTTTTGTTAGTTCTAAAGGCATAACAGAGTTACATGAGAAAATGTTGATTTAATAATAGGAATATTTAAAATCATAGTTAAACGTGTACGTATGGCATCACAATGCAAAGTGGCATTTTGGGTTTTGTAAAACAAATAATGTGGAGACTTTGAAGAACTGAGAAAGGTATATGTTACTACTTGGGGATATATGGAAACAAAAATAAGTATAAATAATTGAAATATTACAACATTATTCCCTTCCCCTATACATATCATTTTATTACAAAGATAATTTAACAAGAATTCATAAAATTCATCTCAAGGTAGAAAAACAGTTCTTATTACATTTAGTATGCTTTGTTGTCCAAAAATAGTTCTTGTCATATTAAATGTTAAAATAATATTGCTTAAGTTATAATTAAAATTTGATCGATGTGGTTTAATTTAATCAAAATGTAAATATTATACATGTTGTAACAAACCACTAAACTTTAGAAGACTGAGCATCTCTTTTCATAAGAAAAAATATAAAACTATCTTTTTAAAAGAGAAACAACATCCTTAACATTTTAATTATTGTGGCTTTTGCATAAATTACTGAAAAAGAAAATAAAAACTTGGGGAAAATAACTCCAAAATCTTTAATTACATTTTCAGTCATATGCACCCTTATATATGATATTTTGTGAACTCCTCCTTGCTTCATCTCTTTAACTTATTTTTTATGAGATAGAAGATATAGTCATGCACCACATAATTATGAGATTCCACATATGCCTTGGAGGTCCCTTAAGAACATGCCACTCAGTGACATGGCAGCTGTCTTAGTTTGAAGTAAATACCTTCCAACTTGTGTGCCCAGCAAAATCTAAGGGTGTGCTTCTCAGAACGCACTGCCATCATTGAGTGATGCATGACTGTAATTTTTTTTTTTTTTTTTTTTTTTGGTACTGGGGATTGAATTCAGGGGCACTCAACTACTGAGCCAGATCACCAGCCATAACTGTATTTAAATACAAAGAAAGAAGTTAGAATCCTTCCTATTAACTTCACTTGTTTATTCCTATTATATGCAAATATATGGTGATTTTTACAGCAAGATAATGGTTTTGTTCAGTTAGGTCTCTGGAAATTATTATTCTCTGAGTTGAGAAGTTTGCACAGTCTTGGACAAGGAGACAGAGGTTGGTCATGTGGAAAGTACGGCATTGGCTTTGGCCTCTGGTCCTTGGGCCTTCATCCTTGGGCAGCAGCTTCTGTCAGGTGGGTCCCCGCTGCCCAGCAGGTGGACAAGCTGTCAGATCCCACTGCTCTCACTCCCACCCCAATCCCAGTTTGAGGGCTCCAAGAGGCACCAGCCTATCACCTAAAAGCAACAAAGTGGGGAAACCTGCTTCACTACCTATTTACTTCCTGCCTTTCCATTCTTCATTCTTTTTTCCCTTCTTTTCCCTTCCTTCCTATTGTCTGGGTCTCTCACTTGCCTCTTTCTTCTAGGGAAGCTGGAGACTTTCAGAGTGATGTCGGGCAACCTTGCTCCGCCTCCATCACTGTCATCCGCCTTCACTTGCTGGCCCAGAGAGGTTGTCAGAACACCCCGCAGCGGTTTCCAATGCTAAGAATCTATGGTGAGGCGGGGGAAGTCACAGTCCTCACCAGCAAAAGTAGCCCAGACGTCCATGCAGCCAGGGAGGGACCATATTTTGGAAACCACTGTCTGAAATGGGTATGTATGTGTGTGTGAAATATATGAAACATTTAGAAGTGAAGCTTTAGAAATTCGAAACTCTCTTCATGTCATGTATTCTTCCACCCTCTTTACATTTATGAGCTCACTCAGTCCTCTCAACAATGATGTTAGGAACTATTACTATCCCTACTTTACCTTTGAGAAATTGAGTCACTGAAAGAGTAACCAAATACCTAAGGTAACAAAGTCAGTTTGTGGCCGGGAAGCCTGCCTTCAGAGAAGCTCTGTGACCCAACTCTGCTCTTCACCATGCAAGCCTACCATCTCCACAGTCCTTGATGGGAAATGCTAATCTGTGAAGCAAATTAGAATTTTTATAATAGTTCATAGAGGGAAATTTGAAAATCTTACCATTATATATGATATTAGAAGACAAAAAGAAATCAGCAGATAATTAAATAAGGCATGTAGTTCATGTAACAAGCAAGTAAAATTTTAAGGTACTTTCAATATTAAGAACTTTGCATTTTAATTGTAATACATTTTCACATATTCATATAGATTTTCTGATACATAAATAACTATGATTACAATATAAATTCTAATCATAGTTAGAATAGCTGTATTGTCAATCAGTTTGGGGAAGTCATTTTCTTTAACATTATTATTTTTATTACTGCTATTATTTCATTATGCAATTACTGAGTTGAAATCATTTTTCATGTCTACTAAATTATCATAATAAAGTATCCTGTTCAAATTGCTATAAAATTTTTGAAATTTTATCACCATTATTAGAAGCTATTTGTGTACAAGAATGTTGAGTAGGTAGTTATACCACAGCCCAATGTGAAAATGACAATACTTATTTCTTATAACCCAAACAATTGAATGGATGGTTTCTTTATCCTCCCAAATAATGCTTTTCTGTGTACTCACAAAGATAGTATTTACAAATATCCAGTGTATAACCTAAACTAAACAACTCAGGTCCCTGGTGTTCTGTGCATACTTTTATTACATTTTACTGAAAGTTTAATTCTACATATTTGCTTGTTCCACCAGAATGTATATGCCAAAAGAATAAAAAATATTCCACAATTTTTTCACTATTTAAGTCCTAGTAACTAGAAAAACTACTTGGTCTATAGTAGCCTCTCAATAAACACACATCAAAATGAGGAATGAATATATTATGGTTCTCTGATAATCTCAATACTTTCTTTAAATTAAGTGTTCAATAATTTCTTTTTTTCTTTTTTCAGCTGACTCCAACATTGATATCCAATTTTCAGGGCCCCAGGTTAATTACAAAATTGTGAACAACATATCAAAGTATATTCAATTGTTTGTTAATTTAATTAATAGTTAATTTATATTTTCTGGGAATTTTTTTTTTTGCTGCATATAATGTGTTTTGTTCACATGCTCTCTAGTTGGAAACATAGAATTGATATAGAATGGCACTCATATATATTTGGCAAACTATTAAAAGATATTAAAACAATGATAACATTTGGATTTAAACATTACGTGGTAAACATAAGGAATCCAAGATGATCACACACACTTTACAGCATTTGTTAAAAGTTGGATTTACTGCTCATTTCTTGCTCTATATATTTTAAACAATGTGTCAGTGGCCAAATTATGAGTCTAAGCCAAGTAAAAACTGCAGCAGAAAGGTCATTCTGCAGAAATAACAGTATTTTAACTTCCTCTTCTGTGGGTGAGTTAATGCCAGGATGCAGATGCCTTCCCCATTTAGATAAGAGATGATAAAGAAAATTGTATTGTAATTTTAATATTTCCTTTGTCACTTTGAATAAATTCCATTAATGCCAGGGCTTTTAGAGAGCTGTCCTATGTGGACAGAGAATACAGCCAGGTTATTAACCTAATGTAATTGCCTGATGATAACAAACCCTTTGAGTCTCTATTTGGTGCTTATTAAACTTAAAAAAGGCTATCAATTAGGACACCACATTAAAAGCAAGTGGGAAGACTATGTGTGGACACTTTCAACCAAAAGGCATCACTTTAGTAAAACAGCATATATCAGTTTTAGAAAACCAAGCTCCTACTTTATTATTACTTAAAAAGGGAAAAGTTAGTCTAATTTTTTGTCCCTCAATGTTAAACGCATGAGGTTTTAATATGTCCAAGACTCAAATTGCTATGTATAATGCTGTCATACAGAGTCATTGTTCCCCTCAGTTTGGTGCATCTGTTCAGACAATTCACATGGTGCTTGTAGAATATATGTCTGTATGTTTGTGTGTGTATATATTCCTAGTAGTGAAATGTGTTAATCAAAACTCTGAAATAAGAAAATATTGCTCATTGATATTATAAGTTTCACATTTAATTTTGTGGTGCTGAATCCAAAGTATTTTGACTTAAAAGCTATGTGTGTTGGTCAGCTTTACATTACCATAACAAAATAACTGAGATAATTAAACTGTAAAGAGAAAGGTTTATTTTGGCTCACAGTTTTAGAGGTTCCAGTCCGTGATCAAGTCGGGCTGTTGCTTTTGGGCCAGTAGAAAAGCAGCACATCATGGTGAGGACATGTGATGGAGCAAAACTCCCCACCTCATGGCAAGGAGGCATGAAGGAGAGAATGAAGGGCCAGGGTCCCACAACCCTCTTCTCATGTATGAATTCAGTGACTTAAGGACCATTCACTAGTCTCACCTCCTAAAGGTTCACCACTTCCCACCACCACCTTGGGGATTAAGCCTGCGAAGATTTTCTTGTGTGAGCGGAAGCCTTCCCACAGATAGCAGACACGAATTTATACCGTCATTTGATCTTGCTAAGCATAAGCTTCCTCCTCTATAAGAGTGTGTGGAAAGGTGTATTAGGGTAGAAGTTCTCATGTGACCCCCTCAACATGGTTCCTGTACTTTGGACCTTTAAAACCATCAGCCTTGTGGGCTGGCACTAGTGAACCCAGTTATGCATGTGGTAGAGACGCTGTGCTTCTGGGGGTATGCTGGTGACGGGTTGTGATCTTTCTCTCTTTGTGCACTCTCCTTCGTCTGTCGTACCTCTCTTCTCAGCCAGCATCCTCCTAGCAAGGAGGAGCAACGTGGTCTGTGTTCAAGCTCCCAGGGTCTTTCTGCAGCCTTCTCACACATGGCCTGACTCATGAATTAACTCATAAATTGCTTTTCTGGGAGAGACCCAGCAAGTAATCATTCAACAGTCCATGTTATTCGATAACAAAGATAAAGTCCACTGCTTTACCAAGCTTCTTTTTTACTATGCATGGAACTGGACCACAAAAATAAGTCCGGGGATCCTTACCTCTGGCAGGATTGACAAATATCAGCAAATTTCTTAATAAATATTTTACACTTGAAATTGGTAGGTACCCTTTCCTCAAACAGTAAAAATTAAGTGACCAAATTCCAATCCTTAGTTTAAGGGATATTTTATTTCAAAATTACCTCATGTTATATTTTTTTAAAAAAAAAAAAAAACTGAATTTTAGACTGGTACAGTGTTTTTGTGTTTCTCCTAAGAAGGATAATAGGGCCTACATTTTTGCAGTGCATAGCTTTAGATTTGATCAAAAAGGAAAGGAGCTCTGGGGAGATTGACAGGGGTACTCCAGCTTGCTGTGCAGGAGGGTCCTCAAATCGGAAAAGAGTTAGCTTCAGTTTTCTGAACTCATGATGGTCATTCTAATATTTAGGACCCCGCACATCAGAGATATAAGCCCTTGCAGCCTGCTTCAAAGTGTCTCCCTTTCCCTTTCCATGAGTCCCTGGAAGGATGCCCATCTCAAGCTTAGAAGCAGAATGACTTTTGACTTCCACCATCTGTCTCCAATTTCCTGTTTATCCATCTCATTCCCTACCATATCCCCAATGTCAAACGGGAAATGATCTCTTTGCCTCCATATCATGCATTCCATTTTCAGGTCTTTGCTAATGGTCTACAGCTTTTCTGTTTAAACTTTTTGATTCATTTACAATTTTTTTTTGTGGTACTGGTGCTTGAATCCAGGACCTCTCACGTGCCATGCAAATACTCTACCACTGAAGTATACCCCTAGCCCTAACTTTTTAATTCTTGAGTGCACATCCCAAGCTAACCTTCTCTATAAGTCCTTTCTCAGCCTGTCTATTCCACATATAGCTTCTTGCCTCTGAATTCCAATGGCATACATTCATTCCATGTATTTAATGTTCAATTATCTGCATCCCTCTGGGGTCTCTTCCTACTGTCTTGTGGCAGAACTACTCTGTGTTATTGATACTTACACATCTAGGTATCCTCTTTTCCTTACTATAAAATAAATTTGTTGGATGCTTCAAATAAGCATCTACAATACAGCATGTCATTATGGATATAATTTTGAGTAATTAATTCCAGGCAATACATTTTCGAGTCATTCAGATAATCAGTCCTCAGTATTTAGGTTATGAACATGAAAGTACGGCACAAGTCAGATAGTCAACATAGGAACAGAACTAGTGCACAGCTGTCCACTGCACTGGATTTAACACAAGTCTACAAAGAGTAGCAATGACTGCGGACATGCATTGAAAATGGGGAGTTGGAACAACCATTCTTCACTCTTGGTGAGGTCAGGACATGTGATGGAGGAAAACTCCTCACCTCATGGCTAGGAGGCAAAAGAGAGAATGAAGGGCCAGGTCCCACAACCCTCTTCCCACGTATGAATTCAGTGACCTAAGGACCATTCACTAGGTCTCACCTCCTAAAGGTTCTCCGCCTCCCACCACCACCTGAGGTACTGAAGCTTAATAAAGCCAAAGTCACACAAGTAAAGTGATATTAAGGACTTAAACCCAGGTCAACTTACTCTAAAATATTGGCCTCTCCTTAAAAATAATTCTCTAAGAAGTAAATGTGTTGATTAATAGAACATAAGATACAAGGTTTCCAGATAATACTTTAATCTAAAAAGCCTGTTTACTTCAAAATTATTAAATTGCTTGTTAGAAAAAAGTATTGATTGATATTGAAAAAAAAGCATAGACTAATATGTAATCTAAAATCCAAGGGAATTTTTATTCTCTGAATGGCTGCATGGGTTTACTCTTGTGTGTGTGTGTGTGTGTGTGTGTGTGTGTGTGTGTGTGTGTGTTTAATTGTTATTTTTAGATATACAAGACAATAGGGTGTATCTTGACATATTACATATATAGAATAAGTGTAACTTGTTCCAATTATGATCTCATTATTGTGGTTGTACATGATGTGGAGTTACATTGGTATTCATTTAAATATGTATTCATATTTAAAGATAGGAAAGATATGTCCAATTCATTCCTCTGTCTTTTCTATTCCAATTCCCCCTCCCTTCCCTTCATTCCCCTTTGTTTAGGCCAGTAAACTTCTAATTGTCTCCTCCCTTGTTGTGTGTTAGCATCCACATATCAGAGAGAACATTTGTCCTTTGTTTTGGGGGGGACTGGCTTATTTTACTCAGCATGAGAGTTTCCAGTTTCATCCACTTATCAGCAAATGCTATAATTTCAAATTCTTTATGGCTGAGTAATATTCCATTGTGTATATATACTTCATTTTCTTCATTCATTTATCTGTTTTGATGTTTGATAACATCTCACTTATTGATTCTTGGTTTTACTTCTTGAGCTTTAGGAGTTTTACTGATAAAGCCAACATGGTGGAGAGTTGGGCCTACTTTTTCTTCTATTAGGCTCAGAATTTCTGGTCTAATGCTTAGGTCCTTAATCCATTTTTAGTTGAGTTTGGTACAGAGTGAGATACAGAGGCTCAATTTCATTTTGTTACATATGGATTCCCAATTTTCCCAGCACCATTTGTTAAAGAGGCTATCTTTTCTCCAACATATGTTTTTGTCTAGTATGAGATAACTGTTATTTATGTGGGTTTGTCTCTGTGTTTTCTATTCTATACCATTGGTCCACGTGTCTATTTTGATGCCAATACAATGCTGTTTTTGTTACTATAGCTGTATAGTATAGTTCAAGGTTTGGTATTGTGATACCTCCTGCTTCACTCTTCTTGCTAAAGATTGCATTGGCTATTCTTGTTCTCTTATCTTTCCAAATTAATTTCATGATTGCTTCTTCTATCTCTATAAAGAATGACATTGGGATTTTAACAGGACTTGCATTAAATCTGTATAATGCTTTGGATAGTATGGCCATTTTGACAATATTAATTCTGCCTATCCAATAACAAGGGAGATCTTTCTTCCTTGATTTCTTTCTTTAGTTTTCTGTAGTTTTCATTGTAGAGGTCTTTCATGTCTTTTGTTAGATGGATTCCCAAGTATTTTATTTATTTAATTTTTTTAGGCTATTGCAAATGGGGTAGTTTTCCTAATTTCTCTTTCAGAGGATTCATCACTGATGTATAGAAATGCATTTGATTTTTAAGTGTTGATTTTATGTCCTGCTATTTTGCTGAATTCATTCATGATG
Source organism: Callospermophilus lateralis (assembly GCF_048772815.1). Lineage (NCBI taxonomy): Eukaryota > Metazoa > Chordata > Mammalia > Rodentia > Sciuridae > Callospermophilus > Callospermophilus lateralis. Next base: position 1,376,942 of record NW_027513245.1, on the reverse strand, counting down.
GATACGTCTTTTGACCCAGTCTTGTAAATAACGCAACTAGGTAACCAAATGGTCAAAGATGTGGCCAAGTCTGATTTCTCAGTCTGGGACCTTCCACTGTGTGTGCCGCATGCTCTTTCCAGCACTTTTGCATCTTCTCCCTCTCCCAAGTCTTTCCCCAAGCTGCCTACCCAGTTACTGCCTCCTGCTAGGCTGTGGATGTGTCCTCTGCTGATGCAGGTGGTGGCGATGTCCTGGTCTTAAGACCTGAGGCCTTAAGGGGCGCTGAGCCATGAGGCTCTTCCCTCGTGAATGGGATTCAGAGCTTGAATTCAGAGCAAAGGCTTGATGAAGGGAGCTCATCCCCCTTGTCCTCTGCCTTCCTCCCTGTGACAATATGGCATCCTTGCCCTGGTGTCTTGATCTGGAACTTCTCTGCCTCCAGAGCTGTGAGAAATGAATTCTATTCTTTATAAATTCCCCAGCCTGTGTCTTTGGTTACAGCTTGTCAGACTACAGCTTCTCCTCACCTCAGAAAAGACTACCTACATGTTGCCTTGCTTATGCAGTTTTTCCTGAACACTTTTTCTAAAAGGAACATGTTTTATTTTTATATACCCAGAACACAGCAATTCCATAATTAACTAAGATTAAAATTATTCTGAAATTTCAATGTTATCCATTTCAATTTTATATTTGTTTTCTTCCTTATTTATTTCAGTGGCTAAACTTGTTGTAGTCACAACTTCCAAATTTGGGTTCAGGTTGTTATTTCTCTTTTAAACATTACTAACATTTTATTGAGGGATATTTTCCCTTAGTGAAAAACAGTAGAAATTGGCATCGTTCCAAGTAGGCTGATTCAGCAAGAATGCACCTGGCAAACTGAAATGCGTCTCTTTTATACTTTCAGGTTTTCTGCTGTGAAAAGCTATAACAGGTCACAAAGTAGCTGGGGACAAAATGTTCATGCAAATTAGATTTTACTTCCTTAGAGTCATATCACAGATGTTGAGATTTTTGCAGATATAGTCTTACATATCTCTTATATATACAAGTCATATAAGCCAGCCTTCCATTTTATTTTGAGTCTCTCCCTTTGTGAGTTTCTTTATTTGTAGAATTGAAGTTAAACTACACATATGAGTCAATGGTAAATCATCATAGATGGCTGATTTTAAAAATAGAAACTGACAAATATGAGATTGAATTCAATAAGAGACTAAGTACTTTAAAATACATGTATATAGGCATCATCTAAAAGTCAAAACTTTTAAAGTGATTATCCACCATAATTACATAAAACACACCAAATATATTTACCAATTACTGAGATACAAAAGCATCCTTTGTCTTCAAAACTGTCTATTGTGAACTGAATTGCATTGAGTTACTAAAATGTACTAGCAATAATTCCAAATGAGGTATATTTTCACCCATTTCGCTACCAAAATAATTTAATATAGTGGAATCAGTTTGTATATCTAAATAAAGAAGCATAAACTAAGATAAACAACTTCCCAGTTTCACCAGGGTTCTAGGAATTCCCAAATATATGCTAACTGTATGTCCTCAATTTAGTAGAGATTATTGGCATAGTTATGGGACTATTAAGATAACCTTCACTGTTTTATTATCAACCATTATTATTTAGTTTTCATGAAATGTAATACTGTGAATCTACAAGATTTTTTTTTAACATGACCTTTGCAACAGTCACCTGTCGTGCAAAAAAAAAAAAAAAAAAAAAATACCTCACATCCCCACAATTTCGTTCCTGGAGGAAACATAAAAGAAATTAAGGAGTCTTGGTCAGCAATACCACTGAGATGGTTGAAGGTGACAACATGTAGCATGTGGAGCAAGAAGCTAGATGAAGTCCTAGTCTCAATTACACAAGTAATTACCGATAGCTTTTAACACATCTGAACAGGAGTGTGAAACACGGGCTAAAACAGTAAGACTTCAAAGACTCAGGGTTCTCTGTCTGAGATTTGTTGGTTTGAGATTTGGAGAGAGTGTGGATATTGATAACATTAAGAGGGGTTTCACATGATTATTGAGTGCACATGCTCGCTCTTTGCCATAGGGAATGTATTTTAGCAATAAATATCATATAAAATAAAAAATCACGAATGCACACGTGCAGAGGCCCAGAGTCGGAGAGGCAGGAGGCTCGTGGGCTGCCATCTTGGCCTCCCTATTGCAGACATCGAATTGCACACAGGTTAGATTTTACTCGGCACTTCAAATACAGTGTGCAGCCTTTTGGAGGTCACCTAGTCCTGGGGCAGAGGGTAGGAGAAAAAGCAAAGCAGGGACTTGAGAAGATGCAGAGGTGAGGATGGAATGAAGGTGGAAGGAAAATTGGCTAGAATATAATAACTACTACCTACTTTTTGTTTTATTTGTCTAGGATAGAAATAAACTAGAAACAAACAAAAATGAAAACATGATACATTTTAAATAGTACTAGTAATTTACCTATTTGTACCTTTTTTCTTTACTATCTTTAAAGTAAGGACAAATCTACTTTGATTATCACTAGGATATTTTAATTTCTAAATAGTGTCTCTTAAAACACAAAATGTTAAAGTGTTTAAGTGTTCCATGGGGAAGACAAACACAGAGTTGGTGTTGGATATGACAAGTTATTTTTGGGGTAGAATAATGCATATTTGAGAGTAAGCACTGCAAGGGTTCTAATTAGTTGGGAAATCAGGCCAGGCCCAGATCCTCTCAGGGTGGGCTGGGTCCATTCCACCACCAGTAGACAGATCTGCCCACACCGACATACACGGGACACAGACCCAGGGTAGGTCCGAGTTCGCCACTCCCCCCCCGAACCTGGGAGCCCAAGTGTAACCCACTTCCATCTTGGCACACTGTAGACATCGCTATAGCTTTACCCATGTAGTAGCCCCTACCTTTTGACAACAGATATGGCCTAGAAGCAACTGCATCTCAGAGCAGGCATCCCAAAGAGGGTGTAAGGCCACCCTTTCAGCACCATATCTGTAAGACATTGCATCCATCTTTGAGCACCTCCACTATTATCTCAAGCTACCTCAGCTATTGCCACCACCACTTTTAGTTGTAGTAGCATACACTGAGGGACACCAGCAGGGTCTGGAAGCCCAACCTCAAAATGAGGTACAGAAAATCTGCATGGAGACTATAAGAATACAGGGTAGAAACTGTAGTATCTCAGATCCACACTGCAAGAAAGGAAGACACATAGATAGAATGAAAAAACAAGGGAGCAAAGAGCCCCAAACAAACCAGAATCCTACAATAGTAGAATCCATGGACAGCAAAGTTGATGAAATGTAAGAAAAGGAGTTGAGAACATTCATAATTAAAATGATCTGTGAATTACAGAATGACCTAAATGAGCAAATAAGGCAAAAATTGATCATTTCAATAAGGAGATAAGAGAGCCAATACAGGTAGCAAAAGATTTCTTCAAGAAAGAGAGACTATATATATAATATAATATTATATATTATATATAATATGGAAAATAAAGTTGATCACACAGTGAAGAAACCATGAACAGAACATCCAAGAATTATGGGACAGCATCAAAAGACCAAATCTAAGAGTTATTGGGATAAAGGAAGGCGCAGAGTTTCAAGCCAAAGGAATGCACAGTCTCTTCAATGAAATAATATCAGAAAATTTCCCAAGCACGAAGAACAAATTGGAAAACCAAATATAAGAGGCTTACAGGACACCAAATATACAAAATTAAAACAGATCTACACCAAGGCTATAATGAAAATGCCTAGTATGCAGAATAAGGATAGAATCTTAAAAGCTGCAAGAGAGAGAAATCAGATCACATATAGGGTGAGACCAACTTGTATCTCTGCAGATTTTTCAACCCAGAGCCTCAAAGCCAGGAGATCGTGAAACAACATATACCAAGCTCTGAAAGAAAATGGATGCCAACCAAGAATCTTACATTCAGAAAAACTAAGCTTTAGATTTGATGATGAAATGAAAACCTTCCACGATAAGCAAAAGTTAAAAGAATTTACAACTTGAAAGCCTGAACAACAGAACATCCTCAGCAAAATATTCCATGAAGAGGAAATGAAAAACAATGATGAGGGGCCGAGGATGTGGCTTAAGCATTAGCGCACTTGCCTGGCATGAGCGGGGCGCTGGGTTCGATCCTCAGCACCACATAAAAATAAAATAAAGATGTTGTGTCCACCGAAAACTAAAAAATAAACATTAAAAATTCTCTCTCTCTCTCTCTCTCTCTCTCTCAACAATGATGAAATTCAGGAAACAGAGGTATCACACTAAAGGAAAACCTAATCAGAGGAGAAAACAAGTCACATTCATTACCAAAAATAAACAAAAATGGCTGGGAATACAAATCATGTCTCATAATAACCCTGAATGTAATGGCCTAAACTTTCAAATCAAAAATCAAAAGACACAGACTGGCAGATTGGATTAATAAAAAAAAAGACCCAACAATATGCTTCCTCCAGAGACTCATCTCATAGGAAAAGACATCCACAGACTGAAGGTGAAAGTTTGGGAACAGTCATACCATCACACAGACCGTGGAAGAAAGCAAGGGTTTCCATCCTCCTATCAAATAAAGCAGACTTCAAGCTAAAGTTAATCAAAAAGAGAAAAGAAGGACACTACATACTGCTCTAGGGAACCATACACCAACAAGACTTAACAATTATAAATATATAAGCCCCAAACAATGGAGCATCAATATTTATCAACACACTCTTCCCAAGTTCAAGATCAAATAGACCACAACATAATAATTTTTGGTGAATTTAACACACCTCTTTCACCACTGGATAGATCTTCCGAACAGAAGCTGAACAAAGAAACTGTAGAACTCAATAATACAATCAATAACTTAGACTTCACTGACATATATAGAATATTTCATCCTTCAATGAGAAAATACACTTTCTTCTAAGCAGCACATGGATCTTTCTCTAACACAGACCATATATTATGCCACAAAGCAACCTTTAGCAAATATAAAAAAGTAGAAATACTACCCTGCATTCTATCAGATCATAATGAAATGAAATTAGAAATCATTGATAAAATAGGACATAAAAGCTACTCCAACACCTGGAGACTAAATAATATGCTACTGAATGAACAATGGGTTGCAGAAGACATCAAGGAGGAGATTTAAAAAAATTAGAAGAGAATGAGAGCACAGACACAACATATCAAAATCTCTGGTATGCCTATGAAGGCAGTTTTAAGAGGAAAGTACATTGCATGGAGTTCATTCCTTAAAAGAAGAAAAAGTCAACAAATAAATGACTTAACATTACATATCAAAGCCCTAGAAAAGGAAGAACAAATCTACATCAAAAGCAGTAGAAGGCAGGAAATAATTAAAATCAGAGCTGAAATCAATGAAATTGAAACAAACAATTGAAAAAAATGACAAAACAAAAAGTTGGTTGTTTGAAAAAATAAATAAAATTGACAGACCCTTAGCCATGCTAACAAAAAGAAGGAGAGACAAAACTCAAATTACTAACATATGTGATGAAAAAGGAAACATCACAACAGACACTACAGAAATATAGAAGATAATTAGAAATCATTTTGAAAACTTGTACTCCAATAAAATAGAAAATATCAAAGGCATCGGCAAATTTCTAGCATCATATGATTTGCCCAGTTTGAATCAGGAAGATATACACAATATAAACAGATCAATTTCAAGTGATGAAATAGAAGGCACCATCAGAAGCCTACCAACCAAGAGAAGCCCAGGACAAGATGGATACAGAGTCAAATTCTACAAGAGCTTTAAAGAAGAACTAATACCAATACTCTTCAATTTATTTCAGGAAATAGAAAAAAAGGGAGCACTTTCAAACTCACACTATGAGGCCAAAAAATATCTCCCTGATTCCAAAACCAGACAAAGACACACCAAAAAAAGAAAAGTTCAGACCAATATCTCTAATGAGCATAGATGCAAAAATTGTTAATAAAATTCTGGCAAATTGAATATAAAAACATATCAAAAACATAGTACACACCAACCAAGTTGGGGTCATCCCAGGGATGCAATTTGGTTCAACATAGGAAAATCAATAAATGTAATTAATCACATCAATAGACTTAAAGATAAGAACCATATGATCATCTCAATAGATGCAAAAAAAGCATTCAACAAAATACAGCACCCACACATGTTCAAAACACTAGAAAAACTAGGGATAACAGGAACATAGCTCAACCTTGTAACAGCTATCTATGCTAAGCCCCAGGCCAACATCATTCTAAAAGGAGAAAAATTGAAGGCATTCTCTCTAAAAACTGGAACAAGTCAGGGATGCCCTCTTTCACCACTTCTATTTAACCTAGTTCTTGAAACACTGGCCAGAGCAATTAGAGAGATGGAAGAAATTAAAGAGATATGGATAGGCAAAGAAGAACTCGAATTAGCATTATTTGCTGATGATGACTCTATACCTAGAAGACCCAAAACATTATACCAGAAAATTTCTAGAAGTAGTAAATGAATTCAGCAAAATAGCAGGATACAAAATCAATACCCATAAATCAAAGGTATTTCTATATCAGTGACAAATCCTCTGAAAGGGAAACGAAGAAAAGCACCCATTTACAATAGCCTCAAAAAAAAAAATGAACAATAAATAAATAAATAAATAAATAAAATACTTGGAAATCAACTTAATGAAAGAGGTGAAAGACCTCTACAACAGAACTACAGAACACTAAGAAAGAAATTAAAGAACACCTTAGAAGATAGAAAGATCTACCTTGTTCTTGGATATGCAGAATTAATATTGTTAAAATGACCACACTACAAAAAGCACTATACAGATTTAATGCAATTCCAATCAAAATCCTGATGACTTTCTTCATAGGAATAGAAAAAGCAATCATGAAATTCATCCAGAAAAGTAAGAGACACAGAATAGCTAAAGCAATCCTAGGAAGAAGAGTGAAGCAGGTGGCATCACTATACCAGACCTTAACCTATACTACACAGCAATAGGAGCAATAGTAAAAGAAAAAAAATGGTATGGTATTGGCAACAAAATAGACTTTTAGATCAATGGTACAGCATAGAGGACACAGAGACTAATCCACATAACTACAATTCTCTTGTATTTGACAAAGGCGCCTAAAACATACATTGGAGAAAAAAATAACCCCTTTATAACAAATGGTGCTGGGAAAATTGGAAATCCATAGGCAACAAAATGAAATTAAACCATTATCTCTCACCATGCACAAAACCCAACTCAAAGTGGATCAGGACCTGGGAATTAAACCAGTGACAATGCGTGTATTAGAAGAAAAAGTAGGCCCAAATCTCCGTCATGTTAGATTAGGCCCCAACTACCTACAGTGCAAGAATTAATATCAAGAATCAATAAATGGGATGGATTCAAACTAAAAAGCTTATTCTCAGCAAAATAAATAATCAGTAAGGTGAATAGAGAGCCTACTAATTGGGAACAAATTCTTACCACACACATGTCAAAGAGAGCAATAATCTCTAGAATATAAAAGGAACACAAAAATCTCAACATCAAAAAATTAAATAACCCAATCAATAAATGGGCCAAGGGACTGAACAGACACTTCTCAGAAGAAGATATACAATCAATCAGTAAATATATAAAAAAAAATGTATAACATCTTTAGCAATTAGAGAAATGCAAATCAGAATTACTCCAAGATTTCATTTCATTCCAGTCAGAATGGCAGCTATTAAGAATACAAACAACAATAAGTGTTGGTGAGGATGTGGGGAAAAAAGGTGCACTCATACCTTGCTGGTGGAACTGCATATTGGTTCAGCCAATATGGAAAGCAGTATGGAGAATCCTTGGAAAACTGGGAATGGAGCCACCAATTGATCCAGCTGTCACTCTCCTCAGACTATACCCAAAGGACTTTTAAACAGCATACTACAGGGACACAGCCACATCAATGTTTATAGCAGCACAATTCACAACAGCCAAACTGTGGAACCAACCTAGATGCCCTTAAGTAGATGAATGGACAAAGAAAATGTGGTATATATACACAATGGAATATTATCTAGTATTAAAGGAGAATAAAATCATAGCATTTGCAGGTAAATGGATGAAGCTGGAGAATATAATGCTAAGTGAAATTAGCCAATTCCCCCCAAACCAAATGCTGAACGATTTCTTTGATTTAAGGATGCTGATTCATAATATGCTGCAGGTGGGGTGGGGAATGGGAGGATTAAATGAACTCTAGATAGGGAAAAGGTGAGGGAGGGGAAGGGAGGGGGCATAGGGAAAGGAAAGACAGTGGAATGCGATGGTCATCATTACCCTAAGTGCGTGTATGAAGATACAAAGGATGTGATTCTATTTTGTATATAGAGATATGAAAATTTGTTCTCTATGTGTGTAATATGAATTGCAATGCATTCTGTTGTCATATGTAACAAATAAAATTAAAAAAAATTTAAAAACATTCTTAACTGGTATACTATATGTATGCATACATAAACAAATTATATTACACAAAACAAGCCTGTGTACCCACATGCATCATTACACAACTATGGAAAGTTATGCAAAACATGATCCATGAATATTTCTGATTTCTGAGATTGTGGATAATCTTGTATTCCACTTGACAGGTTTTATTTTTATATTCTTGCTAATTTTAGGCAAAGAAAGTAAAACTACTAAAAAGTAACTCTGGAGAGCTAGATAACTGAGTTTATCAAAAATTAACAGTGGGATACTATGTTCTCTGACGATTTCCACAAATTATTTCACCCTTCCTTTTGATCCAAAAGATTTGAGTTCTTAACTTTATAGTGTCCTCTCTCTTCTTATTCCTTCTCCCCACTTCCACAGAAATATAATTACTGCATGGTCAGTTATAACACAATTCAATTTCCTTAGAGACGGGAGCATGTCTTTCAAGAAATTAAGACACACTGAGCAGATTCTCATCCGTATTACATAACTATTTGAGATCTAACCGCAATAATATACTTAACAAAGTAGAAAAAGCCTGTATTTCTAGTTACTTTCCTGCTTAGATTTGAAGTGTTGAGAATTTTTCTTGCTCCATAATTCTAAATACAAACACTGTTGCCTTGTATAGAAAAAGGAGTATATTAAAAAAAAAAATTAAACATCACTGTAAACACATAGTGGTAGAGATTTTACTAGTTCTGCAATGATTTTTTTAATATCCCTTACAAGCACCTTCAGGGAAATTGAAAATGATTATTTCAGAAAATGTGCCAAGCTCTTGAAATTTCCTAATTTCCCACCAGAAAAATTAAATCAGAATTATGTAAGAACACTATATCATCACAAATCTAGTTATCCCGGGGCAAGGCTGTGGAAGCAATATGAACTCAGGAAACTCCAGAAGCTGGGCCTGCCTGAAGCTCCCCAGCCCCTGCAGACAGCCTGACATGATCATTCACAGGGAAGCACACATGCATCAGCTCTCTGTGACGTGGAAAGGATTTAAAAATGAAAATTGGGAGAATGTGTATACAGAACCCATGTAGAATAAGAAAATGAGCAAAAACAAACAAACAAACAAAAAACACCACTACGTGAAGACCAAGAGTGGCTCAAGAGTACTGAAGAATATTAAGTTAATTTTGTCTTGACCGTTAGTGAAACCAAGTGACCCAGGAAGGAAAAAAAAAATCCACAGTGAGACCTGGATTTTCTGAGCATGCAGTCTATATTTGTCAAATTACTCAGGTTTGGAAAATTATCTTTTCCAAAAAAGATCCTTAGAAGAGATTTTTTTAAGAAACCCTTCAGTTTGCATAAAACCTCTTTACATTTTCTGGACAAACCATGGTTATCAGTATAATATTATTTTATTTCAGATTATATTAACCATAAAGTAACTAATTCTCATTAATGTCTACATAGTATTCTGGAATTCTCTGTTGAGCACTTAAAACACTATGTAATATTATCTATTTTTCATCTGTTTTTTGTCCAAGCCCTCTCCAACACACATACTCACAATCACATCCAAATACTAGTGACTATGTCTCTCATGGGTACTCTGTCCTGAGACATGGTTCAGTACTGAGAACAGAAAAAGGGCCAACTCCATTAGTTGAACTTAAGAAATTATACAGAGATATAAATTGACCATCCAAAGTTTTAATATTCTAATCTGACAAAGTTTATTTTGTCTCTTAACAATTTTAAATTAAGTCTGCAAATATGGTGCTAGTAAAAGTCATCAGACACCTAATTACCCTTTATTAAATACGTTTGTTGACACTCACAAGCCAGTGAAACTGTTTAAATTTTTTATTAATGCTGTCAACATTATTTTAAATAACTTTTCTAAGTTTAATTTTTTAAATTAAAAATGAATACACACCAAATTTCAGATTCTGTGGGAAAAAGCCCAAATTTTAGATTCTGTGGTGAGAAAGAATCTTTAACTATATGAAAGAAGGTATTTATTTTTAGGGACTAGGAGGTAACAGGCTTATTTTAATGACTTGAATAAACAAAATTAACATTGCTAAAATATGTCTTAAAAAGCCAGAGCTCAGGTGCATTTAATTGTATGAGGGGCATCAGGAGAAGACTCAGCAGTGGAGGTCCATTCTACTTCTGCATTTTACACTCTTCATAAAGTGAAGGAAGCAACTTCACAAGTTCTTCATTCTTTTTGGTTCTTCCTTCAAAATGCTCTTGCCAGCCTCCCTCGTCCTCTTCCTCCCTCCCTCCCATCCTCCCATCCTCCTTTCTTTCTTCTCCTCCTTTTCTTCCCTCCCATCTTCACATTTTCTTTTCTGTTTCTGAGCCAGTCATACTATAATACATCATTAAGGTGCTGACTATTATGATATTGTTATTTTCCATAGAGATAAAAGATAAAATAGTTTTGTGGGAGTTATTTTACGAATCCCTTGAATTTATGAGTTTGACATTATTTTCAATGAAAAGGGAAACTGAGATGTTGTATAGGTCACTGAGATGTTTCTTTTATAGTTACAATTAAAAATACAAAGTAGTGACTCTCCAGCTTAGGCACCTGTATTTTACAGAAATAATTTAAACCATTTTCATTTTATTTAAAAACAGCTTTCAAAATGGGCATTCCTAAGAGTGGAAAACACATTCTTACAACTTGAATGTATTTCCCTATTAATTGTTTGTATTTGAGTTTTTTGAATACTTAAAAATGATTGTGAAAATTAATGACAATGAGTAAACCTATAGCATCAGCCATACTAAAGGAGACCATCTGTGATTGAATCAACATGGATCTGCTCACTTCTGACTGTGAGCAGCTTTCACAGCCACAGAGCCAGAGTGCTCCTGATGCACATGGCAACAATGTTAAGATGATATTGGAAATCTTCAGAAAAAGAGCTACGTGAATGTTCTAGTCAAAGAAAGCTTCTCAAGCACCAAATCCTGGTTGCCTACAGTGGATGTAAAAGTCATAAATATGAACTTATGTATCATAAAAGCCTAATTTTAGTATTAGGTTCTGAAAATACAACAATAATGAAGATAATTTAAAATATAAAAATAAAAATAAAATACAGAATATAAAAATATATAAAATAAAATATAAAACTAGAAAATATAAAAATTGTGAACAATATTTTAGTTCATTGACATGAGCTATGTGTTCTTCTTATTAGATCAGTTTTAATGGAAATATTCAAATTTTAAGTGATGCTATTGAAGAGTTATATTTACAGGAACATGAAAATAATGTATTTAAGCAAGGTAAGAGGAAATGGAAATTTGAACATTTGGAGCACTTTCAAAGTACAAAGAATGTACTGAATTTATTCAAAAAATGAAATAAAAATGTATAGAATCACAGCTTCAAGTTAAGGAGATAACATCTAAGGAAGAGATGTTAAAAATGTTCAATATTAGATTAATAATTAACCACTCATACTCTAAGTTCCTTGAGGAATGATAAACTAGATTTGGATGTAAATAATTATTTTCTATTTGAATGGAGTCTAAGTGCCCCATGACCTTTCATGGCATTTAGTTTGCTCAGTCTGATTACTGTGAAGTGCCAGATACCCCCTTGAAGTCCAGGCCCTTTCTCTTTTCTTTAGAAGTCCCCAGTAGGTATGACAATGGGGAGGTATCCCTTAAAATAGACCAAACGTTTACCTTCACATTCGGAAGCACCCTGAAGCACCTCCAGCAATGAGGTAATAATAGGTCATAAAAGTGATGGGGGAGGATAGAGAGCAGTATTTAAAGGTCTCAAGCCCATGAGAATATCATATATCGTAAATTATACTTTTATATGTTAAAAGCAGTGCTATGTGTGTGTTGCATATCTGCATGTCTGAAAACATAACATTTAAATAAGTTTCAGATTCATGAAATGAATGCTGTTAAAAATGTGGCCATTCAATAAGATCTAATACACTGTGATCATTCATTCATGAGGTTGAGTAATTTAACTTTTAATTTTCTTTCCTCCCAAACAATTTAAAATTAAATAATCAAAGTTTTTTTTTCTATTTTATTATTTTCTCATTAATGGAAAAAATTCAGAAATATGTACAATATATAGAAGAGACAAGATTTATTTATTCACACTAAAATATGTTTCATGGAATCTAAGAGAAAGGCTAAGAAAGTCTATGAAGAATTCACATAAATCAAAATATTTAAATGCAAATAAATATATGAAAGGCAACAGTCTTATTTTCCAGTAAGTAATGTACACACACACACAGCACCAACAGGGATGAGGATGTTTGCTGACTTGGTTTCCATCTTTTAAAATCTCAAGACTTTCCCATGAATATATTCACTTTGCCTCTGAAATTTAAATATTAAGTCATACTAACATGGGTACTTTGATTCTTGGCATAAGAACAATGTAACAAATTATGTGTGAAATGTCTGAAGGAAGAAGTTCCTAGAAAAATGTTAAAGGCATTTTAGTGATGCATTTGATTTATTCAATGTACATACAATTCAAAATATATTGATTTGTGAATTAAGTTGACCATATGTAGTATGCTAAAATACCTCCCCTAATATCAGCAAATACAACACAATATTCATGAAAAATGAATATTGTGGAAATAATGAATATTGTTTTAATTATCAGATTTCAATGCCTGTTGACATCTGTTGATAATAGAAATAGGCTCTCTTTTTTGTTATACAAAACAGAAACATATTTATTAGATACTAAAAGATTTTTGGTTTTCTATTTTTTAATTGGCAGATAAAATTGTATGTATTTGTCATGTACGACAGGATGTTTTGAAGTATAATATTTATGAACTGTGGAATGACTAAATGTAGGTAACATAAAACTACCTTACATAGTTACTTTCTAAGTTCTTTACAAAAGGCATAGATTTTCTTGAAATTTATTTCAATATAAATTTAATTGAAATTTGACAGATTCCATAATGATCTCTGTTTGTATTTTGATCAGAAATTATATAAACATTAGTCTGGAGATAAATTATTTACTTACCATAATGTATTACTCATGAATGTAAAGAAGCTCCTAATTTATAGAGTCCATTTCAATACTTACAATAAATTTATAATCTTCTAAAAAGGAAAGTTCTCACAGATGTTTAAGTTATTCAAAGACATATAAAAACTTTTGTTCATAGAGTTTAGATTGCCATTGAGATTTTTTTCTGTTTTTAATATACTTCTGTAAGATACTTTTAGGTTCACAAAACTGAGAGAAAGGTAGAACAGTTTCCCACGTAACTCCTGTCCCCACATGATAAACACCTACAGTTTTATCTGGACATCTGCCCTCAGTATTAACATCCCCACCAAATGGTACATTCATCACCACTGATGAACTTACATTATGCCTAATTTCACAGGGAGTCCTGAGGCTACACTAGACTTTATTGCTCCCCCTAGTCCTCACCCCTCCCCTCAAGCCTTGGTACCACTTATGTTCCAGTGTCCCCATAGGTATTCCTTCTCCAGTATGACTCACCACTGGGATCACATAGCACTTGTCAGATTGGCTGCTTCTGTCTCTTGGCATTTATGACTAAAGCTACTATAAACAGCCACGCAGAGGTTTCTGTGTAGACATCCATTTCCAAGGCCTTTGGGCAAATACCAAGGGTCATGGTGCTTCTTCATGTGAAAAGAATGCTTAGTCTTGTAAGAAACTGCCAAGCAGTCTTCTGAGGTCGCCATTCCACTTTGAATTCCCGCAGCAGTGAGCAAGGGCTGTGGTGGCCGCACTTCATGGCCAGCCAGTGGTGCTGACCCTGCTCATGTGTTGGCCATTCTAGGAGGTGCGCAGTGGGACCGCACTATTGTTCTGTTTTTTATTTCCTGGATGACATGATACTGGACATCCTTTCACATACTTATTTGTGTTTGTATATCACCTTTGATGGGATGTCTTTGGCCCACTGTGTTGTATGTATTCTTTTTGGTGAGTTTAAAAAGAATATATCTAATATATTCATCAAATACGTTTGCCTAATGTGTTCTTTATCTAATATGTCTTTTTGAAATAGCTTCAAATATTTTCTCCCTGTCTGTGGCATGTCTTGTCATTCTCCTGACACTGTCTTTCATAAAGTAGGATTTTCTAATTTTAGTGAAGTTTAGCTTATTAATAATTGTTTCTCTCTCAGGATCACACTTTTGATGTTTTATATAAAAAGGTGTTGCCAAAAAAACGTTAATTCAGATATTCTCCTAAGTTATCTTGCAAGGATTTTATAGTTTTGAGTTTTACAGTTAGGTTTTTGATCTGTTTTAAGTTAATTTTGGGGAAAAGTATATTAGTTCACTCTTTTCCATGTGGACATCCAGCTGTTTCTCAACGTTTGTTGGTAACTTCCCTGCTTGCTTTATTTTACCATTTTGCTTTACTAAGATACAATGTTGAAAAGAACAGACAGTGATGATCTTCATCATTTTATGCATTTATGAATTAACTGAGAAGTTCAATGTTTCAATGTGAAAATAATACTTGGTAAAAGTTTCAAGTATAAATTCTGTCAGGTCAAAAAATGTCCTTTCATATTCCTAGTTTTCTCATTAAGTTGTGTCAATATTTTAAAATGATTTTATTACTTTAATGTAATATTCAGCATTTTTATCAGTTAATTAGAGTAATGAAATAAATTATTACATTTTCTGTGGAGAACCTTCCATGAACTGTGAGAATGAACACCATATGGTCATGATGAATATTTTACAGCACTTCTGAATCCTGTTTGCTGATATTATCACTGAGGGTTTTGGGCCCACAATTGCAGATTAATTTATAATTCTATTTCTTTTACATTGTTCTCATCAAGCTTAAGTTTTCATAACTTAATATCTCACAAAATGTGTTAGGCAAATTTTTTTTGAGATTTTCTGAAATATTTTTAAGACTTGTTCTTTAAAGTTTTGGCAAAATGCACTTGCAAAATGCAGCTATAAAACTTAATTTATTTATTTCAAGGAAAAATAAGAACTTCTTCCATGAGTGATGGGTTTAATAATAATTACTCAATTGAGTTATTCTTATTTTTTATAAAGTACTGCAAATTATTTTTTTAGACAATTTCAATATAATCTAAATTTGGATCTTAATGGATCTTAAATTCTTTTATAATCCTATGTTTTACAAATATATCACACGTAACTTCAGCTGTATTCTGTTTTTAAATTATAAGGTTATTTATGTGTGTGGCCTCTAATTTTTTGAATCTATTTTGACAGCATGTTTTACTAAGCCCTGACTTTGGACGCATCACACTCCAGGAGTGATAGTCCAGTCCCCACAGCCACTTGCTCCCTCCTTGGCTGTAGTTCTGCCCTGTGAAGCCCCACTTGTATGACCAGTCACCTCTATGTGTTTCTTAAGGCCCATTGAAGAATAGATTGTACCTCCATCTGCTATGTTTATGGCAGAGACGGGGAAATCAGTGAGTAATCCTGACATGCCATCTTAACAGCAGTTACTTACACACCATGTCAACAATTGAGTATTGTATAATAATGACTCACTCAATTGGATTTTAGTATAATGCATAAAGCATCACTTTATCACGTTTAGTTTGTTTTTATTCGGCCAGAGTTTTTAAAGGATTAGATCTGTAATTAGACCACCAAACAATTTTATTTCCCTAGATTAATGATGCTCCATAGGCAGCAATTTGGAAAAAGTAATTTGTTGTGCTGAAACAATAACTCATTTAATGGTATATAAGTGACCCATAAAAGTTAATACAATTTTAGAATTGTCTAATATAAACCCAAAAAATAGCTAGGAGAAAGTAGGTCGCTCTGTAAGCAAACCTCTCATCCTGAAGAAACTGGTGATAAAAATGATTCAGAAACAGGGACAAAGACTCACAATAACAAAATAATTCAACTTTACAAACAACTTCATGTTTTGGAAGTAAGCAACTGTGTTGATAAGCTATATTTCATCTCATTTATTTTTTAAAGGTATATCAGTTCTTTAAAAGTATTTATGATCACAATGGGAAGTGTTAAACATTTTATTTGAAATACATAAAATGTTTTCAAATACAGTTTCTTATTTGATCATCATCTCAATTCTGTGAGAAAAAGAATATAGATATGTTCCTAAACCCATATATTGATATAATTATACATAAACATATACAGACACAGAAAATAAGGCAAAGTTATTTTTCACATTACTTGACCCTTCTCATTCAAAATGTTACTCTAATAACTCTAGTGTATGCATACACACATGTGAAGATTTTAATTTGTTTATGCTAATAAGAAAACTAATATTCAAATGTGTATAGTAGAAAAATTTAAAAGGTTTAAGATAGCTTTCTTAATGTCAGCTAAAAGAAAAAAACTTTTTCCATAAATCTTTCTCTTTAAAGATCTTGTTTTCATTTGGCTAACCTTCAAGCTTTTTATTTGTAATACATGTGAATACAGGTCATTTAAAGTATCTAGTGAAAAAGATAAAATGTATAGTTTACAGAATCCCAAATATAATAAAGATTCCAAAATTGAATGTCATCCTTCAACATTCAATAAAATATGATTATATTTCCATTATTAATTGTAACTTTGGCCCAGCTTTCAACAAAAATCACAAAGAAAAGAGATATACTAAATATTGTTTTTAGAATTCTTTTGGACAATTGAGTGAGCTACTATTTGAAATTATTACAAATATGCCTGCTGTGCAATGCGGTTTCCCTAACAGTGGAGTGACTTATATGTATCTGATGTTAACAAAAAGGCTGTTACATCAAAATAATGATCATGGTTCTTCTGGTGCCCATTCTCTGAAATTCTTTGAAAATATTGATTTTCCATTAAGCCTCAAAGTTTTGAAGGTTTTAGTTTTTTGCTTTTATTGGTGCGCTATAGTGTATATAGAGTTGGATTCATTTTGACATGATTATACATGCATGTAATTTAGTTTACTCCCTTTCAGTCCCTGTACCCTACATTTCCCTCTCCACCTGCCCCATTATCCCTCTTCTACTCTATCTTCCTACCACTCAGTTATACATTTTTAATTGGTGTTTTTTTGAGATGTGTAAAGGTGGATTTTTGTGTGCTGTATTTACACATGCACATTATGCGATTGTGTCAGATCCACTCTACATTTCTGCCTCTTTTCTGTCTCCCACCTTCTCCTCCTTCTCCTTCCACTCCGCTGATCTCCCTCTGTTCATGACAGTTCACATTGCCTGCCCCACCACCCAGCCTTTTCCCCTTATTTTTCCTCTCACTTCCGTTTATGGGAGAAAACATTCGACTTTCTGAGTCTGGCTTATTTCACTTAGCACGATATTCTCCAGGTCCATCCATTTACTAGTAAATGCCATGATTTCATTCCCCTTTATGACTGAATAAAACTCCATTGTATAAATATAACATATTCAAAATGATGAATTCTTTTTCTTTCTTTCTTTTTTTGTTCTAATAACTTTTATTTTTATTTTTTATTTGTTTTAATTAGTTACACATGACAGTACAATGATCTTGATATATCATACATTTGAATCAGATGGGGCATAATTTCTCGTTTTTCTGAGTGTACAAGTTGCAGAATCACATTGGTCATGCAGTCTCATATATACCCACAGCAATAATAGTGTCTATTTTATTCTGTTGCCCTTCCTATCCCCACTTACCCTCCCCTCTCCTCCCATCACTTCTTTCTACCCAATCTAATGTGACACACTTCTTTTTTTTTTCCTCACATCGTCATACATGTAATTGTATAACCATGAGGATCACTTTCCATCTTCCATGCAATTCCCCTTCTCCCTCCCTTTCCTTCCCACCTCTCTTCCCTATTTAGTAGTAATCTTCTTCTCATGCTCTTCCTCCCTACCCCATTTTTTGGTGATAGATTGAGAATGTTAGGCTAAATAAAATAAAATATTAAACTTAATTTGATCAGTTTCGTTGTTCCTTTTTTCATGTGGATTTTATCTATGGCTCACATTGTATTCATATTGCACAGCACTGTTTGAATCTTTAATTTTCAATGTGGAAACTGAATAGGAGAGATAGTGGATATTTCTCTGGTAAGCTCATTTTCAGAGAACTGAATGTTCTTCAGTAATGCAAGTCTGCTGATCAAATGCACTGAAGAAGCCACAGGAAAAGTCCTAGAAATAAAAGAATATTCTGCAAATCGAACAATATTTTTTTCTGTAATCATTGTTAAAATAAGTTTCTAGACTTTAAAAAAAATAATTTTGTATACTTTTATTATCAAGTATTCTGTACTACAGGCTTAGTATGAAATCCCAAGTAAAGTTTAATTGAGCTACAGAAATTAAATTGTATGCAGTACGATTCTAGACCATACATTATGAAAGAACGTGATAGCAGTTGACTGCCTTTGCATAATGTTTACACATTCATGGTTATAAAATAAGAACTGAGGTTGGATTTTTATGTGATAGCATGGAAACCACGGTACAGAGCAAACCATCATCAAGGCCAAGTAGAAACCACCAGCACATGAGGTCTGAAGTCAACTACTTATGCCATGTATCCTAAAGTAGTTTTCCTTCCGTTTTCTCCCTTGCCAAGAGTTCCCATAGGGACAGGAGGAAAGAATTTCTTTTGCAGAAAGGGATCCAGAACAAAGGTTGAAAGTGGAAACCATTCATGGTGATATAAAGCCTGAAAACCAAGAGGAGGCAAACTCTTCTGAATGGAGGAGCAAAGAAAATTAAATGGACAACAGCCTCAGACAGTGAGGAGGACAGGGAGTGGGACAGGACCCAGGAGGAGAGCTGCAAAGTCCCACATGGCCTGAGCAGGTTCTGTGGCCCTGCCCTCCACCCCCAGACAGGAATTCTGTGCTCTGTTGCCCCAGAAGCCTGCAACATAATGTTTTCCAGTGCCTGAAGCATTTTTTAACATTTTTCAGGGTTCAGTAGGAAGTGATAAGAAAGTATCTCAAATAGAACTAACACAGCACTGCCACCAAATTGCTATAGATATCGTTGCTTTAATACCAACAACCAGAATGATTTTGTTCTTATCCCCAGTTCCTATGACTCACTGTCTAAATTTTCATGGTGACTGTCACTTTTGTTATAAACTTAAGCTGGTCATATTTTCTCTATTCCATTTTGGTCACATATTATAAATGTTACAATTTTTTGTAAAAGAAATCTACAATAATGTAGATTGAATAAATAAGTACTTTATCATACAATGAAATGTAAATTGGTTAGACCATTAACAGGAAAAAAAATGGAAAGGACTTCTGATCCAAGAAAAATATTTCATCCGAAATAGTACTATGCCTCAAGTCTACCTTATCTGAAATTTGGAGAAAACATAAAATCACTGTGTTTTCAAAATTCCATTAAACACATGAACCATGAATGTGCACTAGGATAAATCCTGTTTATATTCATGGTTAAAAACTAGAACTGATTTGAGCTCTTTGACCGGAAAAGGACACTTCCAAGAGCCACACATTAAATTGATGACAGCTGTCTCTCAACACTAACAGTGGAATGAAATGCACTGATGAAAGAACTTTGTGAACCAAGATTTCTATGCAATCCAAGTTATTGTCCATGTGTCAACACATCAGTACATGCTTGTCATTCTGGGAGAAATGCGTGTTCCAGAGTTTTGAAAAGGAATCTAAGAGGTCATTCACAGGTAGAGTGAGGTCAAAATATCAATAAATCTGTGAAATTGAAAACATAAATATGTTTTGATTTTAAAAAACTGGACTACTAAAAGCATCTTAAACTATATATGATTAATAAATGAAAATACTATATCTGGATCTAATGCTTACTAACTAATTGGATAAACATGAATTGGGAGTCTGATCCTTATTACAAGTTCAGGTATATATGAAATTATGACTATTTATGGGGAACAAATTACATAGAAGTGCTTGTAAGGAACTGTGCCATACCACAGGGGCACATAAAGATACAAATAGCCTTCAATCACCTGGAAGTGACCTTAAAATGAGAATTTAAGAACACAGAAATGTGGCATATGCAGTATTTGTTTATTGTTCATACACATCAAACATGATTAGTCACTGATTTAAATCTAAATAATAGCAATACAAAGTGAAAATAATAAGGAAATTATAAAATATATTCAATAACAATGTTAGTTCATATCTCCCATTCATAGGTTTTGTTCCTGTAAGTTTAGAAGGATAGAAAGAGGACAGGCAAATATTAAGAAGAGCAATTCTTCATAATGAGTTATTTAAAATGTCATTTCATCCTTAACTGTAATTAAAGAACTATAAGTGAGAAATTCAAGATTAACAATAACTTAAATAGCTCTTGGTAGAAAGAGAATCAAGAAGTATAGCTCCCCAACCAAAGCCAGAGAGTAAGACAACTGCAGATGTGCATAGCACAATCCCTGCAGAAAATGCAAAATACTTAGAGGGTCTCAAGAAAGCAAAAGCAATAAAGAAAATAGAGCATGTGAATTGTTTATTCATGACATTATTGGAAATATTTATAATATTTTATCAAAGATAAACTCTCAGATTGACCTAAAAGGAAAACCATTATATTCTGCATAAAAGAGACCCTAAGAGACTAGAATGACAAATTCAAGACTCAAGAGCCAAATCTCTTCACAAGGCATTTGCTGAATTCAGAGGCCATTTAAGAGCTTAAAGATTTGATCCAAAAATTTCTGTAAAGAAGGAGAAAAGTCTCCAAAATTTTCAATACTGGATGGGAGAAGAAAAGACTCTTAGAAAGAAAGTCTGGAGATAATCCAGCAAGGAAAAACCCACCAGAGAGTTTAGACTCAGCCCGGGGCAACTTCCAGCCCCAGTGCAGACAGAGGTTTGAGAAAAGGAAAAGGAGAGACCACCCCTCAGTAATCAGAGAAACAGAACAAAAGTGAGTATTTACTTATCTTCCAAGAGGTCAAAATGACATTGCACATTGCACCCCTAACACATAAATACAATATTTTTTATAAGGGAGAAATCAAGAAAGCCCTCAAATTGAAAATTTTACCTCGTATAATGTTATTTTTAGTAAATTACTGGTGATAGTGTTATAAACAAGTAATTGAGCACAAAGGATAAAAACAAAGAATTTAGAAATGTTGGTAAATGGAAAGTTCTAAAGAGCTGCATCTACATAGAACTCATTCCCAATTAAGCTTTCATAACTGTCTATTTGGAATCAACTTATTGTGTAATGAAGTGTGAAGAAAAAACACAGAAGATGAATAAATAGAAAATTAGGCAAGTAAATAAAAATTGTCCATGATTAGATTCAGAAACAAACAAAAAACCAGATGCAATGCAGAACATTTACCAAGCACACTACTAGGCTCAGCAGTGAACAATCTTAACATCCTCATAAAAATGTAAGAATTTTAACCAAGTTGTAGCATGGACCATGTTGGCAGGATGAGGCAGGAGATGGGTGGTGGTGGTGGAGTGAGGGGTGAATCTGCCTTTGCTGTGATGGCTTCTCAAGGGAGAAATGAAATGAGTAGCGGGGAAAGGATGTGGTGGAGAGCACGGCACTGGCAGAGACCTGCTCCTACCTCAGTCTCCTTGGATCAAAGTGAGATGCCTTTTACATTTTCATGTGATCAGCTGTGTTATAGCTTATGGCTGCTGAGATTTGTTTGCTTATTAAAAAACCTCCTCTGAAATGATGAAAATACTATCACATTTTCTTACAACACTTCATTTCCTTGTATTTTGAATATCTCTTTGATCTACTTGTTTAATTTTATATGCTTATGTATTGATTCTTTTCACACATTTATGTTTAATGTTAGTAATTTACATAAACTTAGATCAAGAACTAATGGACACCTGTACTCTGTTCAAAGTTTAACTCAATTCCATTAGGTTATAATGAGGAAAAAATACAGAACTTAAAATTCAATATTTAGATACCATTTTACAAATATTTTATATATTACCAAAGTTTTTGTCAATCCCCAAATAAGATTTAATCAGACTAACATATATTGTGTACTTTATGTTCAATTATTGTAGTCATCACAAATCTTGAATTTTAAAAACATAAAGGGAATTTCATGCAAGAAGAATTAGCATTCCTTCTTAAATTAAAGGTTTGATTATATTTTCCAGTAGACTACTATACAAGGTGTTTATTGATTCAGTGTGAATAGAAAGTTATACTCTTATTAAAGTCAGTATTATCTGTACTTTCTCTCCTAGACTCCTTCCAATATTTCAGATTGTGGTATTTGACAACTTTGTGTAACCACGGTGTCATACCTTATCACCCAAGCATAGCAGGTGTCCCCAAAGCAATCCTATCCTCAGTGAACTTGGCCACATGAAATACACACTGCTACTTTGCAAGCCTCTGCACTTTACAATTCTGAAATTCTAGGCTTATTTTTTATGTCTTTTTTAAAATTATTACTTAATTTTGTATATTTAAGGGATCCTGTGTAATAATTCAATATGCATATATATTGTGTAATGATCAAATCAGGGTAATTAACATTTTTACTTTCTTAAATGTTCCTTTAAATTTTTTAATTAACATGTAACAAGTGTACATATTTTTGTGCTACAATATGATATTTCAAAACAAACTTGTAGTATTTAGTGATCAATCAAGGTAATGAATATTTCTGCCTCCCTTCATTTCTTTGTGTCTGGAGACTTTAAGCTCCTCTTTCCAGGTATTCATAAAAATGTATAAAAGGTTATTGTGAACTGTAGTCTCCTTACTGCTCTGTAGACCACTAGAACTATTACTCTTGTTATCCATTATTGCCCTTCCCCCAACCCATCCCAGGCCCTGTTATCACCATTTTTTTATATTCTAATCCTCTTTTTCTTACATTCACATATTAGAAAAAGCTTTTGGAATTTCTTTTTGCATCTGATTTACTTAATTTAATGTAATGTTTTATAGTTCCATCTAATTAGCTAAAAATGTTAGATATCATTCTTTTTATGACTGAATAATATTCCATCATGTGTATATAGTACACTTAAAAGTGTATTCATCTACCGAAGGGCTTCTAGTTTGATACCATATCTTAGCTACTGTGACTAGTGCAGCAACAAACATGGGTGTGTGGGTATCTTTTTGATAGGCTATCATTTCCTTTTATACCCAGGAGTGGAATTGCTGCATTCATGATGTGACAGATCCATCCTCAGTTTCTCAAGGTACCTCGCAGCTTCCACAGTAGCTGTGCTAATTTGCATTCCCAAAAGTAGTGTATGAGAGTTCTCCTTCCTCATGTCCTCAATCCCTTTTGTTACTTTTGTCTTTTTGATAATAGCCATCCTAGAGAGAATGAGATGATATCTCATTGTGGTTTTGATTGCATTTTTTTAAAAATTTATTTTTATTTTGGCTCATTATTATTATTACACATATTGAAACATAATTTGATCAGTCTCATTCCTCAGTAGTACCTTCTATTCTTCTCTTCCCCTGATCTGCTTGCTCTAGTGACCTCTATTCTATTATCATTACTTTAATTAGGGCATTATAATTATGTATGTATATATATATATATATATATATATATATATATATATATATATACACACACACACACACATATGGAGACATACTACATATGATTCATTGAGGTACATGGACATAGCATAATTTGGCCAATACTTTTCCTCAGTACTTCCCCATGCCTGGCTCTTCTCCCTCTCCATTTACTTCCTGCACTCTGTACTGGTGAGATACCATTGTTTTAACTCTTTTCCCTCCCCACCCCTATGTTTCATACATGACAGAAAACATTTAACCCTTGGCTTTCTGATTCTGGTTTATTTCACTTAACATCATTTTCTCCAGTTCCATCCATTTAGCAGCAAATAACTTCATTTTTCTTTATGGCCAAGAAAAATTCCATTGTGTATATATACCATGTTTTCTGTATCCATTCGTCTGTTGATATATGCCCAGGATAGTTCCATAACTTTGCTACTGTGAATTGTGCTGCTATAAACATTGGAATGCATGTATCACTGCAGAATACTGATTTCAGTACTTGGATGAATGACCAATAGTGGGATAATTGGTCATGGTTCCATTCCTAGTCTCTTGAAGATTTTCCATACTGCTTTCCAAAGTAGTTGAACTCATTTACAGTCCCATCAACAATGTATAAGTTTATCATTTCCCTCACATCCTTTTATTTTTATTTTTTTATTGGTTGTTCAAAACATTACATAGCTCTTGACATCTCATATTTCATACTTTAGATTCAAGTGGGTTATGAACTCCCATTATTACCCTGTATACAGATTGCAGAATCACATCGGTTGCACATCCACATTTTTACATAATGCCATATTAGTAACTGTTGTATTCTGCTACCTTTCCTATCCTCTACTATCCCCCCTCCCCTCCACTCCCCTCCCATCTTCTCTCTCTATCCCATCTGCTGTAATTTAATTCTCTCCCTTTTTTTCCTTTCCCCTCACTTCCTCTTATATGTAATTTTGTATAACAATGAGGGTCTCCTTTCATTTCCATGCAATTTCCCTTTTCTCTCCTTTTCCCTCCCACCTCATGTCTCTGTTTAATGTTAATCTTTTCCACCTGCTCTTCCTCCCTGCTCTGTTCTTAGTTGCTCTCATTATATCAAAGAAGACATTTGGCATTTGTTTTTTAGGGATTGGCTAGCTTCACTTAGCATAATCTGCTCTAATGCCATCCATTTCCCTGCAAATTCCATGATTTTGTCATTCTTAGTGCTGCATAATACTCCATTGTGTATAAATGCCACATTTTTTTTTTTATCCATTCATCTATTGAAGGGCATCTGGGTTGGTTCCACAGTCTAGCTCTTGTGAATTGTGCTGCTATGAACATTGATGTGGCAGTATCCCTGTAGTATGCTCTTCTAAGTTCTTCAGGGAATAGTCCAAGAAGGGCAATAGCTGGGTCAAATGGTGGTTCCATTCCCAGCTTTCCCAGGAATCTCCATACTGCTTTCCAAATTGGCCGCACCAATTTGCAGTCCCACCAGCAATGTACAAGAGTACCCTTTTCCCCACATCCTCGCCAGCACTTGTTGTTGTTTGACTTCATAATGGCTGCCAATCTTACTGGAGTGAGATGGTATCTTAGGGTGGTTTTGATTTGCATTTCTCTGACTGCTAGAGATGGTGAGCATTTTCTCATGCACTTTTTGATTGATTGTATGTCCTCCTCTGAGAAGTGTTTGTTCAGGTCCTTGGCCCATTTGTTGATTGGGTTATTTGTTTTCTTATTGTTTAATTTTTTGAGTTCTTTGTATACTCTGGATATTAGGGCTCTATCTGAAGTGTGAGGAGGAAAAATTTGTTCCCAGTATGTAGGCTCCCTATTTACCTCTCTTATTGTTTCTCTTAGAGGTGAAAGATTTACATAATGAAAACTACAGAACCCTAAAGAGAGAAATAGAAGAAAACCTTAGAAGATGGAAAAATATACCCTATTCATGGATAGGAAGAACTAACATCATCAAAATGGCGATATTACCAAAAGTTCTCTATAGGTTCAATGCAATTTGCAATGCCAATCAAAATCCCAATGGCATTTCTTGTAGAAATGATAAAGCAATCATGAAAATCATATGGAAAAATAAAAGACCCAGAATAGCAAAAACAATTCTAAGCAGAAAGTATGAATCAGGCAATATAGTGATACCAGATTTCAAACTTATTACAGAGCAATAGTAACAAAAACAGCATGGTACTGGTACCAAAACAGGCAGGTGAACCAATGGTACAGAAGAGAGGACACAGAGACCAATCCACAAAACTACAACTTTCTTATATTTGATAAAGGGGCTAAAAGCATGCAATGGAGGAAGGATAGCATCTTCAACAAATGGTGCTGGGAAAACTGGAAATCCATATGCAACAAAATGAAACTGAATCCCTTTCTCTCGCCATGCACAAAAGTTAACTCAAAATGGATCAAAGAGCTTGATACAAAATCAGAGACTCTGCGCCTGATAGAAGAAAAAGTTGGCTCCGATCCACATATTGTGGGGTCGGGCTCCAAATTCCTTAATAGGACGCCCATAGCACAAGAGTTAATAACTAGAATCAACAAATGGGACTTACTCAAACTAAAAAGTTTTTTCCCTCACATCCTTGACAGTAATCATTGTTATTTGTGTCCTTGATGGTTGCCATTCTAAGTTTCTAACTGGAATGAGATGAAATTTCCTTGTAGATTTGACCTGCATTTCCTTGAATGCTAAGAATGAATATTTTTTTCATCTATTTGTTGGATATCTGTATTTTTTCTATTGTGAAATATTTGTTTAGTTATTTTACCCATTTAGCCCATTTTGGTTGTTTTGGGTGTTTTTTGAGTTCTTTACATATTTTGGCTATTAATTCTTATACGAAGAATAGCTAGCAAAGATCTCCTATTCTATAGGCTCTCTCTTCATACTCTTGTTTCCTTTGCAGTGCAGGAAGCTTTTTATACTCAATGCATCCCACTTAATTGATTCTTGGTTTAATTTCTTGAATTTTAGGAGTCTTAATAAAGAAACTGGTGCCTGCACCAATGTATTGGGGTGTTGACCTTATAGTTTCTTCTAGCAGTTGCAGAGTTTCTGGCCTAATTCCTATTATTATTATTACTTTCATTAGTAGTAATAATATATATCTATATACACACATATGTGTGTGTGTGTGTATATATATATATATATATATATATATATATATATATATTACATATGATTCATTGAGGTACATGGACATAGCATAATTTGGTATAGACTTTTCCTCATTCCCCATGCCTAGGTCTTTGAAATACTTTGGGCAGGGTGAAAGTTACGGATCTAGTTTAATTCTTCTACATGTGGATATCCAGTTTCCCCAGCACTATTTGTTAGACAGGCTACCTTTTCACCAGTGAGAGTTTAAGGGCACCTTTTTCAGAGATTGTATGCTTTTATCTCTGTAGATTTGTCTCTGTGTCTTCTATTCTGTTGGTCTTCACGTCTGTTTCTGCCAGTACAACGCTGCTTTCTCCACTAGAGCTCTGCAGTATAATCTGAAATCAGGTATTGCGGTGCTTCCTGCATCACAGCTCAGGATTGTCTTGACTATTCTGGATATTTTTTGCTTCCATATGAACTTTGGAAGAGTGGCATTTTTCCAATAGCTAATAAACTCAAACATTAAAAAATATGTTTTGGCCATGTGTGAAATTCATGTTTTTAAATATTACTTTACATTGTTTAAAATGATTTTATGAATTTCTGGAATAAGAAATACCAAGTTATCTCAGCTCTATTCAAGACACATGTTGACCTCTCTTCTAGTTCCCAAATATTTATAGCAACTATAGCTCCTTTTGGCAATGTTACTAGGTAAAGCCCCAGTTAATAATAAAAACTGTTGTCATTTCTACCCTTCAGGTGAAACAAGTATTTCAATTCTTATGTTTTCAGTAACTTCTTTCATCTTTGTTAATAATATCTATACAATACCTAGGCTCCTATTCTCAATGAGATACATGGAGAGGTGTGTGTATATTTTGTAGCCACCCAACAGATATATCTTTTCTAATTAATGATTCACACTCTGGAAACATTAAACCTATCATGGGATAACAGGATTCACCATAAAAATAAAGTATATTAAGTCTCTCCTAACATCTCAACTAAAGCAGTAACTTCTTTAAATGCCACATTAAAGATGAGAGAATTTTGTCCAAAATATATTTCAGACCTAGGGAATTAGGGTATTAAAGAGCTGGATTCTCATTCAGCTGTAATATTCTTTGAGTTATTATCTAATTATTCAAGGAGAATAGGTAATACACCTAAAAACAAGCTAAAGAGATTGGATATAATCTGCTATTACAAAACTGAATCATAGTATCTCTAAGAGGACAGTAACATGTTCATTCACAAAATTACAATATATAGATCCAAGTGCTATTATCTCATTCTGTATCACAAATTATAGCATAATAGTAAGATGAAATTTCTCATTTTTAAGATTCTGTTATATACTTCTGCCTGGCCATCTATTGCCATAGAAGATTGCCCATATCTTTCCCTGAACAAGATTTTATTTGTTTGACATTAACAGTCAAATTGCAATAGCTGTTGAAAGCTACAGACAATAAATTCTTTATAATATCTTTTCATGGGAAATATTCTCAAACATATAAATCATTGTCATTGTTCTTGAGATCCTATTAATTCCATTTTTGGGGGAGCCAAAACTGAAAAAGTGTTGTCAATTTTTAATGTTAAAGAAATGCATATTAAATTAAATGAATAAAATTTTAAAAGGCTGGTGAACCCAACGCTATTGAAGACATTTAAAATTGTGTATTACTAATTTTTATTTAATCTACTACTGATTTAAACCTCATAAAATAATCATGAAACATTTTGGCCTCCTTCAAATTGACATAATTAGCATATACTCAATTATGGCTGGAAGCTTATAATTACAACAAGTTTTCCTATCTGTTATTGCTGAAAGATTAAATGATTTGCTTAAATGTCTTGTGCATGTTTAATGGCTTCCAGACCCTCTCTTCTGTAATTTTAGCAGGTTAATAAAAAAGAAAGTCTACAGACACACGTGTGATACTTAAGTAAATCATATTTTCACCGAAGTTCTGCTTCTTACCTTCAAAATGGATGTCAATCCCTACCTTATGAAGCTAGCAGAATAGTGTATGCACATGGGGAAAATATGGAGGTCACTGTGAATTACCTGAACCTACCTTTCCTATACATGAAGTTCCATTATGTGAGCAACCTTTAATATTTTTATGCTAATAGATTACATTCTCTTCCTTTAGGAACTTCCTTTACTTCTAATTCTTTTCCAGCATTGAATCATTTAGAATCATAGATTGTGATTTCTGTTTCTTTATCCCCATCATCCACGTGCCTATTGAGTAGCTAACTTAGGAACACTTTTTCCAATGTCACCATTGCCACAGATTGTTGCCTTACCCCATAATTATGGTTTGAGTTGGCCTCAGCAGTATTTTTTCCCAGTAGAATCCATTTGTCTTTGAAATATGTTCTGCTTGTGAATAGATCTTTACAGGTCCAAATAAGAACATTCAGTATAGAAATGGTTTTCCTATTTAAACTTGCCAAGTCATTATTGGCAAAAATAATTATATAAATCGGGTAGAGTTTGCTTTTCAAAAATTCTCTTTATTGTTTACTAGTTTTTGGTTGAATACAGTGAATATAGAGGCACTGAACACATCTCTAAAAAGTATGTTTTTGTAACTATCAGAATCATTTTCATGAAGTAGAAATTTGCAAAAGTTCATGCGGTAGTTTTGTCCACAAATGAACACAGAATTGGGCTTTTATTTAAAGACATAGGAATCAGATATTTGTAAGTAATTTTATAAAATAATGTAAAATTCCCCAAAATTGAAATTCAAAGGAAAATTATGTATTATTTAGAAACACATCACACTAATAAGAATGTATTAAATTCAGAAATAACCATTACCATGTTTCCTACTCTGTTCCCACGTTCATCCATAGTAAAAAGGGTCACATCAAGATGTAAATATGTTAGGGACTATCTCATTTCCCACAGCAGTCACAATCTGCATTGTTATTCCTGAAGACAATCTAAGGCTATGCCAAGCCAAGACATACCAGAACTTCAAATTTTGTCAGAAAATGTTTACAACAAACATATGTTAGCTTGACACTAATCTTTGAAGTCTGAGCATCATCTGTTGGGGTAGTGTCTGTAGACAATATAGCAGTGGCAACAGTCTGATTTAGAATCACCTGCCTAATATGTCCTTTCTTACATTTATTTTTACTTACCTTTATAAAGCTAGTTAATAAAATTGTCATTATTGGAAGCATGGAGAATTAAAGAAAGACAAATTCTGCACACATTTTATTTATTTATTTATTTATTTATTTATTTATTTTAGTTGTAGGTGAACATACAATATCTTTATTTATTGCTATGTGGTGCTGAGGATTGAACCCAGTGCCTCACACATGCAAGGCAAGTGCTCTACCACTGAGCCACAGCCATTTTATATAATCCTTTGCTACCCTGAACTATTTTTTCTTATTGCAATGTCTTTTTCTTTAGGTTGATCAATATAAAGTAGTCTGAAGTTACTATAGCTCTATTTTAAAATATATATATATATAGAAGTTAGTTGACACAAAATTAAATTAAAAGGGGTGTTTTTAAAAATAATATAGGGACTTTCTCCTTTTTAATGTGGTTATGAATAGTAATTGAGTATCTATCAGGTTAAAGAAAATATTTAGATAATATTTCTTTTTATTCTGTGAGTATTCCTAAATATATAATTTTAACCATTTTTCTTTTTTGTTTTCTACTTTTTTAATTAGTGCACTGTAGCTGTAAATAATGATGGGATTTGTTGTTACATATTTGTACATGTATGTTGTTACATATTTGTACATTTTCACTAAGTGACCCTATCTTTGCATAGGGTGAATCTTCCTAGGCTGTCTTCCATAATCCTATGTACTAAACAACTGTGCCTCAATTTCCTTATCTGATGCATGAAGGTAAAAGTAGTCTCCATCATCTGTGTCTCATGAAGATGAAGTGGTTAATGCACGTGAAACCAACATGACAATATAATTTAGCAAATGTCATTTACCAGTATCTCCCCTTCCCCTCACCCCTTCCTTCCCCTTTCCTGGCCCCTTTCCATGATATCCCCCTCCAGCTTTTCTTTTTTCTTCTCTAGCTTCCACACATGAGAGAAAACATACACCTTGTCTTTCTGAGTTCGACTTATTTTCCTTAAAATTATGTTCTCAAGTTCCATCCATTTTCCTGCAATTGCTGTAATTTCATTTATATATGGCTGAATAAAACTCCATTGTGCATATATATCACATTTTCTTTACCCATTCATCCACTGATGGAGATCTAGGCTGGTTCCATGGTTTGGCTTTTGTGAACTGTGCTGCTGTAAACATGAGTACACATGCATCACTGTAGGAAAATGGCTTTAATTCTTCAGAGGAAATACCACAGAGTGATTTAGCTGGATCATCTAGTAGTTCCATGCCTAGTATTTTGAGGAGACTCAATATAGATTTACATAATAATGGTTGTACTAATTTACAATCCCACCATAAAAGTGTAAAACTGTTTAATCATTTTCATTAAAGTCATAAATTAGAATGTTTAAAGACAAAAATTCAGCTACTGATTATTAGCTTATGTCTGTATTTTCACATCATGATGCTGTATACTTGATTTTTAAGTCTCCTATATAAGTGTCAACTGTGTAATATCCAGATTATTATTATAAATGATATTATATAGAGACCTGAATAATTTCTTAAAATATGTCAACCAAAGAGAAGAAAATACAGCAAGTAAGAGGCTAAAGGATTAAGACGTTGGAGTCAGGGGCAAGTGTCATTATGATTTTAAAATTTTATGTGATGATTTCAAGATTTTATTAAAAGGGTACTTTAATTTGCATAGTAATTTTATTTTCTAAATTTATTTGCTCTGAAAGATATTATCTCTTGAAAAGTACAAAGAAATGAATAAACTAATATTTGTTTGGTATTTATTAATGACAGGTCTGTTATCAGATTTTTCATATTTATTTTTTCATTCAGTTTTTGAGGGAATTAATTTTATTATAAGAAGAATGCTCAAGGTCACAAGATCATAAGCAGCAATTCCTATCTATTGATTTAAATCTCTATTTAGGAGAGTACATTCAGAAGCAAAGGCATCCAAAGACCATTCTAAACAACCATGTGCTGTCATCTTGTAAAAATCAATACAAGCTGCTGAAGAAGGAACACAGATCACAAACACACACACACACACACACACACACACACACACACACAAACACCAGTACCACACTCTTCACTTTTCCATTAAGAGCATCTTTCCACCAGTTTTGATTTTTCCACGTTATAGGCATAACATAACAGAAAGACAACAGAGGCCTTCTTTAGACCAGGACTTTCTGCATTTTGCTGTGCTCAGCTGCATGGAATGATGGATGCAAACCCCCTACCCCAAGGTGTCCCTACATGTTCATGTGGCTCCTTCTGTAAGACCTTGGGGCCACTGCCTTGAATCAGGGATGGCCTGGGAACTGACATTGCCAATAGAATATGAAGGAAGTAGCACTGTATAATTCTCTAGAGATTGCCTTAGATACCACATCCCTGTGAAGATTATCCATGTGTCAAACCATTAGGCAGACATGGTCCCTACGCTCTGGCCTATAGAAGCCAAATTTTCGCTAAGTGACCACATCTTTGCATAGGATGAATCTTCCTATGCTTTCTTCCATAATCCTATGTACTAAACAACTGTGCCTCAATTTCCTTATCTGATGCATGAAGGTAAAAGTAGTCTCCATCATATGTGTCTCATGAAGATGAAGTGGTTAATGCACGAGAAACCATTAGGGTAATGCTTTACTCATAATAGCCTGTAAGTGGTAGTTCTCCACAAGAATCTGTTATAATGAAAGTCTAGAGAAGACACATGACATGAGGTGAAGCTATAAGAACCATTTCTTTTGGGCACTGGGATTATAAAACAAGACAACTATTTAGAAAAGAATCTCAATGTTCTCTTTATGCTGTGTGTTTGATCTAGGGCAGATTCCAGTGCCCACTCAAGGCCAGCTATACAGGTTGAGTTAAAGTGTTGAGGTCTAAGAACAGGGGCAGGGGGACTCTTTGTTTTCCACTCACATTCAGGATCTTGGGAGGACCTTGTCTTACAGGTTGGCCACACCTGCTTGAGGCTCAGACTCAGAACGACAGAGAAACACGGTCAGGCAGAGAGAGACTAATATTTAGTTTCTCAAAACTACATTCACTTCTCAAATAGTCTGTGTCTGATATGAGAGCCTATCTGCAGTCTATCCTGAAGACTCCAGGTTGGGATCCCTAAGTCAGTTGGTTAACAGGGAATGTAATAGGACAGAAGAGGTTACAACAAACAGAACAAAAATGGAATTTTGTATACAAGAGGTACTTGAAGCAAGGGGAAGGGAGTTCATGGTTCAGTGTAGGACCCAGCAAGTCTTCCCAGTCACAAAATGCACTGTTGTACCATACAAATATGCAAAACTCCTGGCATATGCAAGACCAG
The DNA here is from genome assembly GCF_048772815.1 of Callospermophilus lateralis. NCBI lineage: Eukaryota > Metazoa > Chordata > Mammalia > Rodentia > Sciuridae > Callospermophilus > Callospermophilus lateralis. The sequence continues at coordinate 1,343,315 of NW_027513245.1, read as the reverse complement.
TGTTTAGCAAACCTCTGGCACATTGGGTTCAAAGGTTGAATTCCTCTTTACTAATGTTAGAGGAACTGGGACAAAAGTGAAATGTCAATGGATGACAATAAAAGAGAAAGATTAGTGTATTGGAAAAAATTAATCTTCATTCACTGATGAGTCAGTAATATTTTGTTTTCTCCACTTACCAATGTGAAAGGTAAGGAAATGAGTAGGTTATTGACTAGGTCAAGTTTTTTAAGTTGGCTTCATTTACACATAGTTTTTTTAAGATTATATAGTGTCTTTGGTTTCAAAGTAAATACTTTATCTTAAAAACTGGCCTCAAATGTGGAGCAGAAAGCTATAATATATACAAAAGATTTTTTAAAAATACTCATCTAAGAGCAATTTTATAAGTTGCTTTGCTCCTACCATTTAAAAAGAAAATGGAGCTGTATTTTGATCTGTTCTGCCACTGGACAGTCCTTTCTGTTGCCTGTGGGTCCTCTACTTGCTGTGCCAGGAATGTCTACAGATGCAAATTAAAAGTCTTTGGATCTTCTCAGAAATGCTGGCAGCTTTCCCTTGGCTCCACCACAGGTGATTTATTCCTTTTCTTAGGGTATTCATATTAATCCAAGTGCAAATCTTAGCTTGCCCTTTTAGTCTCCTTACAATTCAAAACATTTGGTCTGACTCTTCTGTCCACTTCTTCCCTGTGACCAGAATTATATGAGAATCATGCAGAAATTTTTCAATTATTCCAGGAATTTGTTGTTACCTCTCTGGGTGAAAAAAAATTCCCCCCCACAGACAGCCTGCAACCTCAACCACATAGATGAAGAAAACACATGCACAAGAGTCTGTCAATTATTTAAAAAAATTGTTTTCACTTAAATGTAGTGGCTCTTTTTTCAACTGTCCAGGAACTTACATGGTTTTAAACTTACTTTATTCTTGCAGATATTATAACTCTTCCATCTTTTATGTGAAATGTATTCTAAAATCTCATTTTGTCTTTCAACATTCATTTTCATTTTAGAATGAAAGTCATTTTTAAATGATATTTAAATTTACTTTACCATAACATGCAAAATCTACTAGGCAAAAAGCAATATAAGCTGAGATCCTGAAAATCAAGTGTTTTTCAAATATCTATTTCTTTCATTAATATTTCTAGTTGTTGAAAATAATGTTCCTAATATTTAGGAAAACAGGACTGGGGTTGTGGCTTAGTGGCAGAGTGGTTGCCTAGTATGTGTGAGGCACTGGGTTCAATTCTCAGCACCACATAAAAATAAATAAAGGTCCATTGACAACTAAAAATATTTTTAAAAAACATAAAATAAATATAAAAGACATCAAAATTCTCTTATCTAATATCCCAATCTTGAATCCAACATATTTTGTAAAGTAATGACCAATTTCGTAAGTGCCTGAATTCAATTTTGTTTCCTTCTGTTCATCCAGAGACCTCTGAAACTTATAGATATGATTCAAGAAATTGTGAAAATAAAACTGCTTGAGTTCAAGAGACAGAGAGACCTATTTTCCATCATGGTGGATACAGTTGATAATAATATTTTGTACATTCATAAATTTATATGATAATATGAATAGATATGAATAGATAAATCTATTCATAAATAGATATTAAGTTTTCTCATGACTTTAAAAAATCTATGAGCATATATTCTCACACATATATGCATGTGCTAAGTGTGTCTACAATGTATACTAAATTTACTTGTTTATTTAAATATTATTAAAATATATTAAGTTGTTTTTAACAAACAAAATGGGAATTATACTGAATGTAATCTTCTGGGTCATATTTTCAATTTTAATTGTTAAGATTCAGCTACATGGTTTCTGTCACTGTAGTTTGTTCTGCTTTACAATATAGCATTGCATGAATATGCTGTGATTAATATACTTACCCTTCTGTTCACAGTATTTAAATGTTTTCAACTTGGTGCTACTCCGAATAGTCATATATTTGTATGTCTCTCCTGATGTATATGTTTCAAATGTTCTCTTATCTAAGAGGAGAATTGATCGGTTAAGCTTTTTTCTTTTAGTGAAACTGATATAAATTGAATATCTGCTGACTGTGTGTGGATAGCAGAATTGCTGTATATAAGAAGAGTCTGACAAGTGCAGCTTTGACTCTGTATTAATAGAGCAAAAATCCACTTCAGCTTTGTTACTGGGTACTGGCTACCTGTGTGCTCTAAAGCTGTTTATTTTGCTTATTGATAAAACTGTTAAATCCACTTGTATAAATGTATATGTTTCTTGAACCTTATTCTCCTCCCCCCCCAACACTTTGGTATTCTTTCTTCCCCTTCCCAGTGCAACAGAGGGCTGAGACCTCTCAGGCGTCTCCTTTACTGGTTGTGTCTTGTAGCTTTCAGCTCCTCCTTATGAGCACTCAGGTCCCTCCTGTCCTGGTAGAGAGGCAAATGATCCTGTTGTTAAAGCTTACTTTAGCCTCTGGAGACAGATTTATTTTTTAAAGGTTTGATAATGCAGCATCCACTCTTGAAAGAAACACAGACTCATTTTCATGTATCAGGAAGATTAAATAAGACAATTTTGAGGTACATATAATCACAAAATTTTGCCATTTCCTTACCAATCAAGCACATTCTTATTACAGGACAATAAAATCTACAAATATAGTTGGAGGTGTAGAATGCAGATCAGTAAGGTAATCAACTTATTCAGGATAATCAGTAAAATTTCTAGAATGTAGCTAATTAGAAATCTAGATAACCCTATTGTTTGATTTTTTAACACTAGCAAATTTATCAAAACCTTAGTAACAGAGTCAAATTAAAACCTGAGAAAGCTATCACATTTTAAAAAATTGTACCTAACCTCCCCGTCTCTTCCCCACCCTCCGTATATAGATACATATCTCTCAGAATAAAAAATAAAACTGCAGGAAATAAATAGCCATACACATATATACACACCCTTTAAAAACTTTGATGATTTTTATATAAAAATACAATATGTTGCTATTCCATATGTTGGAATAGTGGTATGGATCACAACACCAGACCAGATCAGCCTAATAGGATGAATGATAATGGGATTTCAATGTTTACCTTTTCACAGGTTTTTATAGTTAAAAAATAAACTTCATTATACATGTACTATATACATATTCACCCCTGGCCCCACAAAAGGAAGTTCTAAGATTTATCCAATAGAGTTATTAAAGAAAAGAGTACTTGAATGTCTAAGTAATTGCAAAAGAAAAGTGAGGTTGATTTGAGATTTGTAGTAAATACTTCATAAAGTTTCAAGGTTAGAAATACCTGGGGGCTGGGTTTGTGGCTCTGAGGTAGAGTGCTTGCCTAGCACAGGCGAGGCCCTGGGTTCGATCCCCAACATCACAAAAAATAAATAAAGACATTAAAAAAAGAAATACTTGGGAATCAATCTACAAAGAGAGGTAAAAGACCTCTACAATAAAAACTACATAACACTAGAGAAAGAAATTGAAGAAGACCTTAGAAGACAGAAAGATCTCCCATGTTCTTGGATAGGCAGAATCAATATTGTCAAAATGGCCATACTACTCAAAGTGATATACAGATTCAATGAAATTTCAATTAAATTCCCAACATCAGTCCTAATAGAAATACAAAAAGCAAGGCAATTATGAAATTCATTTAGAAAAATAAGGGACCTAGAATTGCCAAAGCAATCCTTAACAAAAAAAGTGAAGAAGGAGGCATCACAATACCAAACGTTAAACTATACTACAAAGCTATAGTAACAAAAACATCATGGCATTAACACCAAAACAGACTTGTAGACCAATAGTACAGAATAGAAGACACAGAGACAAACCCACATAAATACAGTTATCTCATACTAGACAAAGGTGCCAAAAACATACATTAGAGAAAAGACAGCCTCTTCAACAAATGGTGCTGAGAAAACTGGAAATCCATATGCAGCAAAATAAAACTAAACCCCTATTTCTCACCATGCACAAAATTCAAAATGGATCAAGGACCTAGGAATTATACCAGAGACCCTATGCCTAATACAAGGAAAGGTAGGCCCAAACCTTCATCATGTCAGATTAGGCCCCAACTTTCTTAACAAGACTCCTAAAGCATAAGAAATAAAATCAAGAATCAATTAATGTGTTGCATTCATACTAAAAATCTTCTCAGCAAAAGAAACAATGAAGTGAAGAGAGAGTATTTTGGGAGGAAATTTTTGCCCCCCACCCTGACACATGTCAGATAGAGCACTAATCTCCAGGATATATAAAGAACACAAACAACTTAACATCAAGAAAACAAACAACCCAATCAATAAATGGGCTAAGGAGCTGAACAGACACTTCTCAGAAGAAATACAACCAATCAACAAACATATGGAAAAATATTCAACTTCTCTAGCAATCAAAGAAATGCAAACCAAAACTACTCTAAGATTTCATTTCATCCCATTCAGAATGGCAGTTATCAATATAATAAAAGATTCATCTTGTTGTAACCATGTGTAACCCCCATCCTGGAAATCCCACTTTCTAGTTTGGGTCTAGACTATCTAATTAAAGATGGAAACCTATTGAGAATACCCGTCTGAAGTTAGAAACGAAAATGCCTAGGAGAACTGCATGTCCACACTTTACAGTATTGGGACTCTGCTTTATGTACAGTTTGAGAGCCTGCTTTTTCTAAATTAAGATGTGGTCAGCTACATTTTCTCCAGAATCACTTTAGAATACAAGTGTTGACGAAGATGTGGGGACAAAGGTACATTTACGCATTGTTGGTGGGACTGCAAATTGGTACAACCAATCTGGAAAGCAGTATGGAGATTCCTTAGAACACTTGAAATGAAACCACCATTTGACCCAACTACCCCACTTCTTTGTCTATACCCTAAAGACTTAAAAACAACATATTACAGTAATGCAGCCACTTCAATGTTTATAGCAGTACAATTCACAATTGCTAAACTATGGAAGCAACCTATATGCCTTTCAATAGATTAATGGATAAAGAAACTGTGGTACATATAAACAATGGAATATTACTTAGTATTAAAAGAAAATAAAATTAAGGCATTTGCAGGTAAATGGACAGAGTTGGAGAATATCATGCTAAGTGAAGTAAGTCATTCCCAAAAAAACAAAGGCTGAATGTCCTCTCTGATAAGTGGATGCTGACCCATAATGGGGGTGGGGTGGGGGTGGGGGGGAGAATGGAGGAACTTTGATTGGACAAAGGTGGGGAGTGAAGGAGGGGGAGGGGGAAAGGAAGTAGTAAAGATGGTAGAATGAGATGAACATCATTACCCAAGTTACATGGATGACTATACATATGGTACAAATCTACATCATGTATAACCAGAGAAATGAAAAGTTGTACTCCATTTGTGTACAATGAATTGAAATGCATACTGCTATCATGTATAACTAATTAGAACAAATGAAAATACATAAATAAATATTTTTTTAAATTTTCAAGGTTAGAATAGGAAAAAACTTACATTAACTGACATTATCCTATAATCATTCAATTTATTTTCTTTTAGTAATGCTGTAGAAGTGGATTTTCAAAGAATTGTTACTGTTCTTAACCATACTTCTTTCAAATACAGACTAATAGTAATAAATGGCAAAATTACTTTATTAAATATGGATAATTATATTTCATGACAATAATATGGAATAGAAATATACAACCATGGATTTCATAGCAGCTGAGACATTAGAGCACATCAAATAATTCAAGAGTATATGTGAGTTAAGTTTACTGTAAACAAACACACACATGAAATTAATGAGTAAAGTCACCTTCTTAAAATATCAACAAGTCTAAAACAGAATGCTACCAGGACATTTAATGCCACTGAGAATGGCAAAATCAATCTATAATGCAGAAAACTTAAGAAAAAAATATCTCCAGGTCAGCGTGTAAACTATGATAACAAAATAACAAGAACAAGGGACCCATGTCTTGAATCAGTGAAATCATTAAGACGAATAACACAATTTCATCCACAGAGCACAAAGTAATTCTGGAGAAAATGTAGCTGACCACATCTTAATTTAGAAAAAGCAGGCTCTCCAACTGTACATAAAGCAGAGTTCCAGTATTGTAAAGTGTGGACATGCAGTTCTTCTAAGGCATTTTCTTTTCTAACTTCAGATGGGTATTCTCTCTCTCTCTCTCATTCTCTCTCTCTCTCTCTCTCTCTCTCTCTCTCTCTCTCTCTCTCTCTCCCCCACTTTTTTTTTAATTGGTCAGCCTTGATTCTGTTACAAATCTGGGCCTGTGGAATGTGAGGGGAGTGGGTTGGCTCCCTCAGATGCTGGCTCTAGGGCCAGTGCAGCATGGAGCCCTGGGAAGGGCCACCTTTTCCCTGGTGAGGGCCACAGGGCCTGCACAGAGGGTTGCTCAGAGGGACGTGGTCCCTGGTGCCCTACTCCTTGGCGATGGCAAAGGGCCTCTCCACCTCCATCTTGCCACAGTCTGCAGTGATCACATCTTTCAGGGACTTGTCCCAACGGTCTGTCTTGGTGCTCTCTACCCTCCGCACCACCTCCTTGCCCTCTAAAACTTTGCCAAACACTACATGCTTGCCACCTAGCCAGGCGGCCTTGACTGTAGTCATGAAGAATTGGGAGCCCTTGGGGTCTCCACCCAGCCGGCCCACAGTGTGTCAGCTTGAAGTTTCCATCTCGGAAGCACTCACCACAGATGCTCTTTCCTCCTGGCCATCTCCCCTTGTGAAGTCTCCACCCTGCATCATGAAGTCCTTGATCACACGATGGAATTTGCTGTTTTTTCAATAGATTTTCATCTTAAATTAGATAGTCTAGATCTCAAATAGAAAGTGGGATTTCCAGGATGGGGGTTCACATGGGTACAGAATGATGAATGCAGGAACCCCCCGGGCTGCGTTGATCCAATGGCTCTGTCCACTATTTGCTATACCAACTGGTGGTAAGGTAACAAAAATGTACAGGTGGGCCTTGCTAGAGATGAGCAGCTGATAAGAAAGTTATCTTTTTCTACTTTTATTTTTATTTGCTCTTTTTAGTTATGCATAGCATTAGGATTCGTTTTTACATGATTATAAAAGCATAGAATATAATTCAGTCTCTAGTGCTTGCCCTTCCCTCCCTCCTCCTCTACCCTTCTGTCTACTTGGTACCCTCTACTATTTGCTTATAGGTTTTTTTGTTTGTTTGTTTGTTTGTTTGTTTTTTCTGTTGTTGTTGTGTCTTGTGGATATAGAAGATGGTGGGATTCACTGTGGCACATTCACACATGCACCTAGGAAAGTCAGGTCACATTCATTCCACTCTTCTTCCTTATGCCATCCCTTCTTCCTCCTCACTCCCCTTCATCTAGTCCACAAATCTTTCTTTTATTCTGAGTTTTTTTTATTTAACAAAAAGTGTTATAATCAAATGCTGAGTCACTGGATGATGTTTAAGATTCATGCATGTTACATGTACGAACATCCTGAAGAAATAATTGCCTTTATATTTGCTTGGAAGAAGCTTCATATACTACCTCCAATGTATACTTATTATGAACAAAGAGAAATATGTTGTGGCAGAATGCATGGGTGTATTGATAAATATATGGAAAAGTACAAATAATTGTTGGTTAATGCACATATACACACAAGCATACATTTTTAGAGATGGATATAAAATAAATAGATAAACGGGTTTGGAAGGAAAATGCTAGTATAGATTATCTCTAGTACAACAGAATTATGGGCACTCAGTTTTTATCTGGTATTTGGTTTGTTTGTATATGACACTTTTAATAAAGGGCATTTCTTTTGGATCAGGGAAAAATATAAAATGAGGAGGATTGTGTGTATGAAACAAATTCTGCAGAGGATTTTGGAATCAAAATCATAACAGAAGTCCTAAAATATTCATCATGTATTCTAATGTGTGAAAAATAATATCAAAACACATAAAAGATCTCAGCACAAGTATGCTTCATTATGATAATGAAAAAGCTAAATTGACCTACTTGATTTCTGAAAGTATTATGTTTAATTATAATCTACTACTCTTGTGGAGCATTCTCCAGACATTAAAACATATAGATTTTATAATATGATTTTTATGTCTAAATTGAGAAAAACTCTCATAATATTGTAAAAAATATATGACTTTTATGTAAAATTATTCATGAGAAAATAATAAAAACAAAAATACTACTTAACTGCTGATGGAATTGGCTATAATATCATTATAATCATTTTGTTGTTTAGATGTTTTGGACATTTTCTAAATTTGTGCCAAGCTTCTATAACATTTACTATGTATAAATAAATAAACAATTAAATTAGTGCTAAGGGTGTTTTAAGAGCAAAAGAATGTGCCAAGGTGTAATCCAGACCTTCACAGTCCCTCATCTGGTCCAGCTCAATTGCAACTGTGACAAATCCCTCAACAGTCCCAATGACTAGGAGACAAACCTCAGTTCCCAGATTAACTTGTAAATCCTTCTCCAATTCGCCTTCTCAGATCACACTCCACTGGCGTTTTGTCTTTGGCTCCAGCTACCCTTGATGTTTTATAGTTATCAGCACATAGCAGGGCAGATTTGTTGGAGGTGGTGATATATAATTTTTTCTCTTCTCCCACAACTTGGTTCAAGTCCTTTCTTCTCTGGAATGGACCACTGCTTCATTCCTAAAATCTTTTAAAATAGACTTCTTAAATGTCAGAATTCTTCCAAATCACTTTAGGGTCTTGTCCAAATGCAAAATACTGGCTCAATGGGTTCTAGGTGGAGTCCAGGGGCTGGCATGTCAACATGTTCTCAGGTGACACTGGTGCTGCTGCTCTGGGTACTTGGAGTGGAGGTCAAGACCACTGCCCTATGCCAGCAGTGCAGCTTTTATTAGACACTCCACTATGCCTGTTATTTACCTTTGTCCTGGAACTTATCAGACTAAATTGTATTTTCTGTCTCAGTCCTTCCTAGACTGAAGGGTTCTGCCAGTGCTCCAGCTACATATTCTGTGTATGGGGAGGCGTATCTGTGCGTGTGCCAGTGCACTTAATTTGCGCCTCACTTTTGCATTAGTTTCCTTACCCTTTCACCTACTGAAGGGCACACCTAACTTCATCAATATGCAACGTTCTGTCACATATCATCTGGTTTCTTATTTGATCAGTCCCATCAAGAGCTTTGCACTGGCTGTTCCTCTACCTGGAGCCTTCTTTCCACAGTTATGTGAACAATTCACTGTCTTTAACATCTTTGAAAAGTTTACTCAAAGCTCAGGCCAGATACCACACTTAATATTGAGAGCTGAACTCAATGTAAGAATTCAGATGTTCTCTTTCTAATACTTGTATATTCATACCTTAATGACCTCTGGCTCTCTACTAGAATGCAAATTCCAAGCACCATGGGTATTTATTCTTTGCAGTATGGGTACTTTTTTATGCATGCATGTATTCCAAGTGCCTGGAATAGTGTGTGTTCATTTAAAAAGAATAAATGGATGCTGGACAGATTAAAGCAACAGATGCCCATCTACTGTGGTTAATAGTTTTTGCCAAGCCAATAAGCCATAATTTAAAAAATTCTATATAAATAGTATCCTAAAGCTTTATATATGCCAAATGAATCCAATTCAATATTTACTGTAAATGCAGAATAATTGCTTTGTTCCTACTGCTACTCTGGTAAGGTCTCAGGCAATCTGCCTAAAATCTGGGTAGATGCCCAAAATTTCATTAGTCAAGGGAAATATTCAATTTTTATCTTAGAATCTGATCAAGCAGACAGTATAATAAAGTTCAACTATAGTCTAAGTTTTGGTAATGTGGAAATAAGACTTTCAGCTAAAAAGTCATTATAATTCTTAGAAAACATTGATTTCTAGAATTAAAAAAGAAAAGAGAATATGATAAACAATTGAAAAACACTGGAAAAAGAAATTCCAGTTAGATGCTACAGAACACCGAATATAAATCTTATTTTTACTGATATTACAAATCTTTATCTAAATTTCAGTTGTAAAACATTGGTGATCAGTCTTCCCATTAGCAACAGAACAGGACCATTTCTTGTCATGGAAGCTGAGGTGACAATTGAGCATGGGGAGTCTGGCAAGTCTCTTTGACCAATCTGTTCAAGTCTGCTCCAGGGTATCCATGGTAGGTTATCCTTATAATCTGAGCAGCTTAGAATTCGATCATGGTAGTAAGGAATAATGGCACAAATTTAGATAGGTTTTTGTTTACAAATCCCCTAACCGAAGCTCAGGTAATGCAGAACCTTTGTAAGGAATGAATAAGCATGACAATTTTGTGACTTTAAATAATTAGTACATAGTAAATTTTGTTTGGATATTGATAATTGGAACTGAAAATTTCTGAGTCACATTATTATAGGACTAGACCATAATAAGCTCTTAAACTGAAAAAAAAAACTAGTAATCTCAATCAGGACTTTGCTAAAACTTTTTAGTAATTTCAGGCAGAAAGTAATTGAGAGATTTGCAAAGTACATAGCATATGTTACAGGACTCCACACATTTTTCCATGTCAGAATCAATTTCAGTTTCTAAAATATCTTTTTACTATCTATATGGAAATTGTTGGGTGATTTAAATTTAGTGAGTCTAAGGTATTATTCCTAAGGCAGTCAGTATTAAAATATGATCTTCTAATACAAAATGTCCTGGGTCTTGTAACCCATAAAGAGGAGGGTGTGATTTATCAGATTTATTTATGCAATTTTCTTACTAATCTTTTTTTTATATGCATACACCCTTGCACTTCATAAGACATTAAAGCTTTCATAGAACCAGCTGCTAGATTTCTACAGCATGGTTTCCATTTAAAATAAGTATCCTCATTGTCAAATGGGAGATTGCCAAGTGTTTAAGAAATATTAAACATGGTAGTATTGTATAAATGCATTGCTAAAATAATTTGCTGACATTTGAAGTCTGAACTATAACTTTTCCAATAAGCTGTAGTTACAATGCACTTTTTGTTGATATAGGGCCAATGACATTAAAAAGAGGGTATCACAGCTAAATATCTTAATCTTTAATTTATATTATTTAGAAAAGAAGGTTCAGGGTTCATTTACAGGTGAATTGGTATGGTTGAGTAATTCTGGGCCTGATGTTTATGTAGTTCATTTGCAGAGCACTTGCCTAAAATTTATTTATGGGGCCCTGGGTTAAATTTCTAGTACTAACAAAAATAAAATTAAAAACTAATTCTATATGGAATGACACAGGTTTCAATTTGAGATATTACAGAAACTTTATTTGATTCCCCAAATTTGGAGAGATTTTTTTTCCTAATTGGACAATTGAAGTGATTGGAATGATGAAACCTATATTCTGAATATCTTGAACCAATTATTTCCTAAAAATCTTTATTGTTATCTTAAATAACAAAAATCCAGAATAGTGATCCAAGTAGCTATGGTTTTGTGCCATTGTTCTTATACATGTGGTTATATGTCAACATTCTTAAGAGGAAAACAAAAAGTTATCATGGAAACAATCCTAAAATAAAAGAAAAATGTTGGATAACTCAAACTTCCTGATTTCAGCACTTACTAGAAAACTGTAGTAACCAGCATAGAGAGATATAGGATTGAAATTGTCTCTAAACCCCAGAAATAAACTCTTAGATTTATGGGCAGTTGTTTTTGATCTTTGGTTTTTGAAACAGAATCTCACTGTGTTGCTTAGGCTGCCTTGAGCTGTGATCCTCTCTCCCACATTCTGAGCATCCAAGGTTATGGGCAGTGACCCTGCCCAGCAGGCAATGGGTTCTTGACGTGTGTCAAGACTTTAAATGAGGAAATAATACTTTTCAACAAATGTTTCTGGAACGACTGGCTTGTATAAGTAAGGAATAAACCTGAACCCCCATTTCACACCTTGGCTAAAGGTAACTCAAAATAGATCAGGACCAAACCTTTAAGAGCTAAAATTATAAAACTCTTAAAGAAAACATGAGACTAAATTTTGATGACACTGAATTGGGGGCTATACACAATACTCAAAGCAAAAGCAAGAAAAGAAAAAAATGGACTAAATAAAAAATATTAACAAGTTGTTCTTTAAAAGATATTATCAAGGAAGTAAAAAGAAATGCACAGAGTCAAAAAAAAAGTGAGAAAATAATACTATTCATGCGTCTGAGAAGTGACTTGTATCCAGAATAAATAAAAACACAAGAACAAAAAGACAACTCAGTTAAAACACGGGCAAAGGGTCTCAATAGAAATTTTCCATTGTTTTTTTTTCCCTTTCCCCTCACAACCTGTTATATGTAATTTTGCATAAAATTACAGCAGATGGGGTAGAGAGAGAAGATGGGAGGGGAGGGGAGGGGGATAGTAGAGGATAGGAAAGGTAGTAGAATACAACAGTCACTAATATGGCATTATGTAAAAACGTGGATGTGTAACCGATGTGATTCTGCAATCTGTATTTGGGGTAAAAATGGAAGTTCATAACCCTCTTGAATCAAATGTATGAAATATGATATGTCAAGAGCTTTGTAATGTTTTGAACAACCAATAATAAAAAAGAAAATTTCCAAAGTAAATATACAAATGGACAATTCATATACATAAACATTCTAAAGATCATTAATCATTAGGGAAATTCAGATAAAAATCACAAGCACATATGATCGATATCTACAAGGATCGCTATAGAGAAAAACAAATAAAAATAAAACAAGACAAGGCCTATAGCTCAATGGTAGAGTAGAGCACTTGGCCAGCATGCACAAGACCCTGATGAGTATGATCTCCAGGTCTATACAAAGAGGGGGGAGTTCTAACATGTGTTGGTAAAAGTGTGGTGAAATTAGAAACCTCAAAGATTGCTTGCATAAAAATGCACAACAATGCAAGAACTTTGAAAAATATTTTGGCAGCTACTTCAATGTTAAACATGGGTCTAACTCTGCATAATCCAGAAATTTCAGGAGAAATATAAATACATCTACCCAATATTTGTACATGAATGTTGATAGTAACATTGTTCAGAATAGTTGAAAGTTGGAAACAACTCAGATGCCCCTCAGATGATAAAATGAAGAAAAAAAAATGTGAGATATCACTCCAGTAAGATTTTATTTGGCCAAAGAATAAAACACTAATACATGTTATAATGTGAATAAAATTTATGCTAAATGAAAGAATATAGTCATTTATGATTATATTTTTATGTTTCATATGTCATTCATAAAATTTCCCAAACAGATAAATTTATAGAGAAAAAAGCTGATTAATATGCCAAGAGCTGTGGGCAAGGGGAGAATGGGGAATGCCCACTGGTGTGTGTGGGTTTTTGACTTTTTGGGTGATGACAATCATTTGTAAATTAGATAGTAGTGATTGTTTCATAACTCTATGTGTGGTTATACTAAAAATAATTCAATTGAACTGAAAACTTTGGCTGAAATTTATTGTATGTGAATTAGATCTTAATAGAACTGTTAATGGAAATATGAGTATGACGTACATTTTGGTTGCTACCCTTTTTTGTGGTAAGCCACATCAAGAATAATTCTAGAGTACCCACAATTAAACTGAACATACATGATTCCAAAGTTCTTAAGAATGTTATCTTAAATAATCACATCATTTGAATCTCTACCATTTCATTGCTTTAACTCTGTGTGATGAACTTTTAAAATCTCCTTAAGAACTGATGCAAAATGTGGGTGCTGATGCCTTAATAAATCTAATAAATACTGGCATTGCTTTAAAACATGTTAACCTAGATAATCTTATGGGCTTATGATGTTTACATATAAAGCATTCCATTAAACATAATAAAATATGTACACAGTTCAGAATTATTTTTCTCTTTTTAACTAAATTAAACCAGCACCATGACCAGAGGGAGCAAAGCACTTGACTTGCTGTGAGGATGGTGCTTCTTAGTTTGTGCCCTGAAGAGGAATACTGAGCATGTAATCAGGATGCTATAGCAGCTGCAGAATGGAAGCCACAGCATCATGTGGCCCACTGCGGCCAGGAGACCACTGCAGCATTCCACTTACCTTGTTATGGCAATATTACACGGTATGGTGTGGCGTCTTGATAGGGGTCATTTATCCAATTTTACCAAAATTAAGGACAACTATAGAAAATCTCTTTTCACAGAGGAGAATATTCTTTATCAAGAAGTATGACAAAATGTTATAGGTGCTTAATTTGTAACCAGTATGTCATAAGATTTTTTTGGTATGGATCTTTATTAAAACTAACTTCAAGTTGCATCAATATGAGTAATATGCTAAATTATTTATACAAAGAATAACATGATGTCTAACATCAAAGGAAGACAAAACATTGTCAACTAATATCAACCCTACTTTTCATGACAACAGCATGAGTATTTGATCATCATACAATGTACCTATTTCCCACTTTGCTCTGAACACCTGAACAGTAGAGAGCACTAATAAAGCACCCAGGGAACTGACAGCTCTTCCTTCCCTATGTCATCTTTGCTCAAATAACACATGACAGATGTCTGCTTTCAGAGGAAGCATTTTAGGAACTCTGGGCTATGAGCCTCTTTGCCTTCGGATGTGGGGAGGAATCCAGCATCATGAAACTCAATGAAAGAAACTTAATTGCCATTTTTCTCCAGAGTTCCAATCTGTTATCACAAGCTATAGACTATCAGACTCATCCCCCAGCTCATTCATGTTGAATCTAGGTGTATCAAATTCTGTTTTATTTGAACTCAAAGAAAAGCATATTAAATTATATATATATATATATATATATATATATATATATATATATATATATATATATATATATATATATATCTAAATACAAAGATGAAGTGTGGCTGAATTATGAAACTCTCTTAGAGGAAATTAAATATTAAGAACATAAGAATTCAAAATCAATTTACTTGGTTTTATTTACTCACTTATTTATTACAATGTACCTTGGCACTACAGCAACTCAAGCCAGTTTTTAAAGGTGCACCTGCCCATGATGTGATAATCTACCAGTGAGTCAGATAATTCCTTGCCACAAAGGGTACTGAAATTTTCATAAAACACAGAAAAAGCAATTTATTAAAAGCTACATAGTCTTCATCTGAAACAAAAACAAAAGAAAAAAATTAGGAACTAGTGAAAAATTCCTAAAACAAACAAACAAACAAACAAACAAAAAAAGCCCTCTTGGCTTATTTATTAAAACAGGTTCAGGCTATTGTTAAATATTTTTTAAAGATCCCAAATTAGAAAAATGATGTGACATCAAAATAGATTCACAAAAACATGAGTAGGAAGGCCTCCAAAAAGGTGCTTTACAATAAAGCAGACTGCATGAAATAAAACTATAAGAAATAAAAAATTATTTATGTATTTTATGAAAAGAAAACAAGAAACAATTTTATGATTGTATTATAAGTTAAGGGAGTAATATTTACTGTCGCTCAGAGAAAAGGAATGACGTTATAACCTGATATTTGATTTTTTTTTTAAATTTAGAAGAGAACCTGGTCTAAAAAGGACCATAATGATAATAAGCATATGTGGTACAAGGAAGAAACGTTTCCTCTACTGATGACAGTTTCCAAATGACAAACACAGGGGAAATCATTGTACCCCGCATCCTCTCCTTCATTAATAAAGCCCTTTGGGCTACAGATACCTAAACCCATTTCTCTGAGTTTCCTTCCTTGTATGGAAAATTAAGCAAAACAAATCAAATCAATCCTTTTATGGGTTTAAATTTTTTTTAAATCTTTTAATAAAAAACACATGTATATCTATTTAAAAGCAAGACAAACTGAATTGCATACAAACTTTTACATATGTAATCTATAAGCATAATATTGTCCATATTTTTATGCCAATTTGAAGAAACTGTTTGAAACAGTTTGAAGGAACTTTAAAAATGCTCTGTTTCAAAAATGCCTTGATATAGAAAAAAGGGCACCTCATTATTTGTTAAATTAATTTAATCTGAATTCTAAGCTTTCTGATTTGTCTAGTATAAATTTACTCATAACTGATTTGTCTAGTATAAATTTACTCATAACTAGGTCCAAAATAACATTTACTTCTAGATATTACTGTACCAAAAACTTTGATTAATTTCCTCTGAACAATATATCAGTATCTGAAGTGATGAATATTTTAAAAAAGGTAGTTAAATGGCATGTAAAGTATTTACGATAAAGCAAAATGCTTAAGTATTCTGTTATACATATTTCCTAGTAAAACTAAGTCTAAGACCAATTCATGGTTGTTTGCTGTCATCACTGGTAAGCTGTTTTGAATAGCAGCAGAATAGAGTACATGCATAGTCACAATTTACAAAATTGATGCCATATCAAAATAGAAAGAAAAAAATTCTTCACAAAATAGTAAGTAGAATAAAAGTGGCACATTTTTAGTTAAATTTCACTGAAACACATCACTTCTAGTCATAGCATTAGTGGTATTTCAGAAGCCAAAGAAGACTCTTTAGTGCTGAAGGGATAAAGACAGAGCATTGATATTTAAAGCACATTCCTTGGAAGAGAATTTCTGCTCTGTATAAATGAAAACTGATGAGAAAGCAGCAAGCGCTTTCTTGAGATGACTTTCAGCTTCCAAACTCACCCTTGTCTGCCTGCCATTTCTTACTTTGAACACAGCCCTTGCCTATAATCTCAGAACTAATTGTAAATATTTTTACTGATAATTTTTCAATGAACAATTTAAATTTAATACAGAGAAAAAGGCAAAGAGAACCTTAAAGTTATTATTAAAATAGTGTTGACCTCATGGACCTCCAACAACCTACTCTAGGATCTGCTGAGTTGAGAACTATGGGTTTGAAGAGTGCTTTCCTAATGGAGTATACACCCCACAGGATGAGCTCTTAAGACAATTTACATTTGGATAGAAGTTTCTATAAGCAGTGCCAAAATTATCCTCACATATCTAACACATGCCTCTTTACATATGGGTTACATTAATAAGGAAGCATATCATCCAACCTGATTAAGAATGAAGGCTTCTTATATTTAGAATAACAATAACAATAGGTCTTTTAAAAGATGTTAGCTCAAAGTGCTGTTTTAATTAACCTACGAGTATCTGTAGTTACTCATGGAGATTTAGTCTACTATTATATATAAAAGTTTAAGTGTATATGCATTTTTACATAGGTATACTTGCACACATATTTATGTCTATATATCCCTGTCTAGTCTATTTATCTATGTCTACCTATATCTAAAATGGACCTCAAAAAATAAATAAATAAAATGGACCTCAATTAAATGGTTATAATGTTGAGCCACACCATTTATAATGTGCATAGGGTGAAATCAGAAATAGAGGTGGACAAATGACGGTACTTGGAAGACTAAAGGGAATAAACTGTAAAGAAAAAAGAATGTGTTTGCAGAACAGGATGCTAAGTTTGAGATGCTGGGAAAACACAGCCACATTTATACATGATTTTGAGATAAGGGTGCTAAGGTCTGTGTTGGGCTAGATAATTGGAAGAGAAGAATTGAGGAATGAACAGTTCAATGTACTAAAAATTGTCTTTCTGGGTATTAAAATCACCTGGAGTGGTGTCCTGAAGAGTGGAGATAAGTGCTGAAGTCTCCAGGAGGAGGGTACCCTATGCCAGGTACGTGATGGGAGTAGGGGTGTGTGTGCACAAAGAGGGGAGTGAGAGAGAAGAGCAGAGGTCTGAAGGGCTGGGGTAGGCAAGTTAGGACCCCCGCCTCACCTTCAGGCCAGAGGACAAGAGGTATTGAAAAGAAGATGGTCATCACTTTGCGATGGTCACCAGCCATATCACTGTCCTGCCTGAAATATTTGCATGGCTTGCCTCTTCTTCTGAATAAAATTTGAGTTCTCTGATGGCTCTAAGCCTTGTGCTCGACCCCAGTGACTTTTTGATTTCTCCCCCACCACTTCTCTCAGCCAGCCACATTTCAGCAGTGCTGCCACTCCTCTCTGGACTCGCCAGCCTCTTCTCCATTACGTGGCCTTCAAGGGGGCTCCCCTGCTCCCTCCCTCCACCTGCCCTGGCTCCAGCTAATGCTAACCTCTGTTCACCTTAGATTTTCAAGGTCTGCCCTATAGCTTATATTTCTTCCAAGAAGCTTTCTGACTAGCCTAAGCTAGTTGTCCCTAGTTGCCCCCAATAAGCTATTAAACTCTCTCCAGGATAATTGCTTTTGTCTATTTTATCAAATGGATCATAACCTCTGCAAAACCCAAGACCGTGCATTTTTCCATATATATTTTAGTATCTGTTAGGTGGCTGTCAGTTTCCTTAGCATTTTTATATCACCATTGAATCATCACTGCCTACTTAAGAACCTGGAACACATATTCTTGTATTCAGAATTCCATGGACAAGACAAATGACTTCTACTTACTTATTACTTTATGCAGTAGGCATTGGTAAATTGACACTCAGAGCAATATCACACCTATGCAATACTCAAGAAAAAAGCAGTTCTGTGTTTATATAAAATAGTTTTACTATGAATTAAGTTTTAGTTTGCCTAAAAAAAAAAAACTTCTCCATCAACATGTCGAGAGTATAAAATTTCACTGTTAGAATGCATAACATTGAACATAAAATTTTAAACCAACTGTCACAACTTTAAAGTGAAAATGTTAATAGACTTAATGTTTTGCACCTGGATATTGCATGCAAATTCATAAAAATGAATCTTGCTTGTAGCATATGGAAAATTTGATTTCTAAAAGTATACTACCCATTGACATGGTACAAATTGTATGAGCATGAAAGGAAACATATGTGTTGATCTTATGCCAATCAAGAAAATTAAAAAATGTACATTAGATTATTTTATGACTTATTAGAACTGCAAACTTATTTTAATAAAGTCAAGAAGCAAAAAGTTTCCATAGAATCATGGATATGAAAATCACCTGACCTCAAGCAACAGGTCCAATGACCCAATCCAATGAAGGTCCACTATTCTTAAAGATCTTTTAAGCCCTGTTAAACATTTTTAAAGGAACTATGGAAAACAATGATTTTAAAATTTTGAATGGAATAGGTTTAAGTTGTATTTACTTTGAATAATAGAGTAATGTTGCTACAAGGGAAAAATAAAGCTTCATTTCATCCTGCTCTGTAATTCATGACCAGAGAATAAAAAGATTGAGATGTTATTCCCACTTTACCTAGCAAGTAAAGTCCAGGCCACTCTTCCCTACCTTCTGATCCAGTGTCTGTCTCACCTCCTTCCCTGCCTGTTAATCTAGTTCTGAATCTCAACTGTTCTCGGCATTATCCTAGTCTGGATGGGTTATAGCCTGTTGTGGTCTAAAATGTGCTTATCACCTCAGGAACACACAACTTCAAGATTAAAGGCATTAACTTTAATCTTAAATGTGTCCTCCAATCCAATACGCTGTTACCAAGTAATGAAAAAATCATCTTCCCTTCACTGAGCTATTCATGTTATTCAATCAATCAAACAAACAAAACCCAAAAAACTTTGATGTGCTTCATTATCTATATAAATTTTTCACTAAAAATAAAATATTTTGTTTGTGAAAGCAATAGCATTTGTAATTTCATCAAGAACTTAGGTCTTATCTCTCTGAAATGAGAACAAGACACATACATCAGTAGTTTCCCATTCTCAATACTGCTAAATGTTAACATCATCAAACACTTTCATACATAGTAATTTTCTCTTTTGGCCTTAAAATAAGTGCCATAGATTCTCATGGCAACTTGCCTCTCAGTTCTGGAACTAATTATTTCTATTCTGTTTCCTACCAAAGAACACAGTCCCATTGCTTTCTGAAGTAGTCCTTTGTTTTGGTTTTAAGACTCTGCCAATGTCTTTGTCTACTTCTATTCTGAATCTTTTTAAAAAATGAATGAACCCATGTTCTTTGGAAAAAACATATCAATCTATTCTAAATTTCTGTGCCTCCCAATTAAAATTTGTTTTCATATGTGAATAGTTTTCTCTACAGGTCAAATTATCTATGGATAGTACCTCTAATAGAATTTGTCTTCTCCATTTACCCTTCCCTTTTGTTGTGAATCAGAGGAAATTGGCCTCTATTCCCTCAATAAGAAGGACTCCATGGAGGGACAAAGCTTATTGTCATGTCTGCATTTAGTCCCTCAAGCTCAGAGCATCTCCTACTCACCCGACTTTGAATCCTTTATACCCTTATTTTCCATCTGACTGGCTCCTGGCTCTATGACTTTTAAAAAAAATAAGTACTATATTAATTTTATTAAATGGATATATTGTTTTTTAAAAATATATTTATTTGTTCAAATCAGTTATACTTGACAGCAGAATGCTCTTCAATTCATTATACACAAAGGAGCACAATTTTTCACTTCTCTGGTTATACACAAAGTAGGGTCACACCATTTGTGCAAATGTACATGCACCTAGGATAATGAGAGGTGGATAGTATAAGCTCAGGTCTGGTCTCTGGAAACTCCAGATGTCCCATGTTGCCTTGATTCTTCCAGCTGAAGAATGACTCTTCTGATCTTGGCCATTCTACCCTTGAGATATAGGACATCCCTGGAGGTTCAGAATCTCTTTGCTTACACAAATCTGAAGACAGACATGCCATAAAACAAATCTCTAATGTCTTTTTTGACCAAGAGAGAGGTGTTTGCTTTCTATGTTGTTTTAACTGTATCCCTAGACAACTCATAAGGTGACAGAGTAAAAATATGGCTAAATATTTTTAATTCACAGGAAATAGCATATGCTCACTTAGCAGACTATTGTGTTTTTTAGGTGATTACTATCTACACAGGCATTTCTGTGTAACAGAAAACTTATGAAGAATATATGTGTGTACACTCATATATATATGCATACATATATAGTTATACTTTTTAATACTGATTTGAAATTCCATATTTCCAATATAAAGATAATATAGATTTCTGAATATATACTATTTATAAAATTGTGACATTATTCAAAATAAATTAGCAAATGTTGTTTTCTCTTTCTCCCAAATTTGTTTTTCAAAGTTACTTGATTTAGTTTCCACTTCAGACCATAGATTGTACTCTTCTTAAGTTGTAATAAGGGTGCCATAGGATCTATAATTCCTTCCCATTCCCAAAGCTACTTCAGTAGTGATTTAAGTAAGAATTAAATAGCATTTTAGACCCAAGGAGGGATTTTATTATGTTTATTTTATTTTATTGAAATCTGAAAAAATAAATCCACCCTTGACACATGCTTTCTTTCAAACATAATTTTAACACCCAATCTCACTATTTCTTATATTTTTTACATAGGAAAATCTCAAGCAAGCTTTTATTTCCTTCCCTAAATACAATAAAACACACTTTATTTTATTATTTTTATTTCTGGAACATTATTTCAAAATACTTGTCTCTGAATTCCATTTTGATTTTGTATGAAAGGAACATTCTGATTAAAGCCAGGAAAAAAAATTTCAAGTATTAAAATGGCTCACCAGGAATTAATAATAACAATCTGGCTAAACCTGCTTGGTAATTCAACATGAAAGGAATAGCACTTAATATACCTTTCATCTTTAAACTTTCTTCTGCAGGAAAAGGTAGCTGAATCCATGTGTTGTCATGGAGTCAAACATGGCAGCACCCCAGGGGACATGCTCTGCTCATACACTTCAACCTCTGGGGAGGGGTCTTAGCTCTTCATTTCCCATCAGTGACTCCTGCCTTAGCATTTGCTTCCTGAAGCTTCAAAAGTCTGTAATCATTGTACCTAATTGCAATGTTGTGATAAGGCTGACATGAAAAAAAAAACTGTTAATATTTATATTCCTAAATTACTATAACAACACGCATAGATTTATAATAATAGTAAAATATTATAACATATTAAACACTATTATATATTCAATATTGGAGCATTCCATCAAATGTGGCTATATAAGGAAAGACTAAATTAAACACTGTAAATTAAATGCTGAACATTTGATCCATGATGTTTGTAGATCAACTATGTATCATTTTTAATATTTTAACATATACAATATTTATTTCTCTTAAAGTTTTTATTAAACCAAATACAGACATTTCAGTAGTTAAATTTATGTAAGCCCACACATTATTCTTCATTTTGCAGGTCAGCAAAGTGTAACACATGTAGCTAAACACTAACTCAAGATAATACCAATGGTAAATGCACAACAGTTAACTTCCAGATCTGACTATTTTACCCAATGTATCATACTTAGTGTCAAAATTTCAGAAGCTAGGCCAGATCTATATTTTTCACCTTCATCTTCTAGCATTACTCAATCATAGTCACAGAGCATAAGGATATATTACTTTAAAAAAATACTATGTTTTTCTACCTTTTCTACATTAAGCATGTTTTTAGGAGCATTCAGTGTAGTTGTTCATGTAAAATTCCATACAGTGGAGTCCCCTATGTTGCACGTCCACCAGATTTTACTCTCTACTTCCTCAGTAGCTAACATCCCAGCCACCTCTTCCTGAGACTTCCTGAACAGTGCTGCCACACATTTGCTGTGTCTCCCCTCAGGGTTCTATGAGTTTCTCTAGCAGGTAAGAAGAGGAAACAGAATTAGCACGAATTCTCATGCACACACACATAAAACAAAGGACACATCATGCACAAACATGCATATAAAAAACACACAATAATATAAAGAGCAGCACACAGAAGGAGGGCAATTAGAGTGAGCATGAGAATAAAACAGAATAAACAAATAAACAGAAAGCTATTTTTAGAAATCAACAACTGTGCCAAGAAATAACCTGATAGTATCCCAGTTCTGACTCAGCTTGGGTTACCTATCAAAAGAATGAAGAGCAAAAAATAAAATAATAAAATAAAATAAAACAAAAAATAGGCGATAAAGAAAGAGAAGAGAAAGATAGTCATCTTTCTATCATCATTTATCTAATATAAAAATGTTTAATCCATCATTATCATAACCACTCATAAATCAAGGGGCAATGAATGATAGAGCAGGAAGAAGAAAGGGAATGAGGAATCAGATGTTGTTAAAAAGAAAAAAAAGTAAAGAAAGGGTGTTTGTCTAGCATACAAAATAGGGAGGAAAAGTAATGACAGACCATGATCTAAGCCTTTCCATATCCCTGTTGTTAAAATATCTCATCCTGACTCAGACTCTTGACTTGGGCTCCCCTTCCCACTCATGTACAACTCATCAAAATTGTAGCTGATGCAATGCCAGGCAGGATGGTTTGGACTCCTACAGGTTATGATGGGGCAGAAGCAGCAGCCAGGCAAAAGAACAATATCAATGAATTTCAAATTATCCATAGAAAGAGAAGCAGAACTATTGGGGCGATTCAGATTGACAATGAGTGGAAACTGAACTGTGGGACCTGCACTGGCCTTGTTCTTCCACAGCCTTGTTCTTCCTTTGGTAGTGCCTTCATTTTCAAGATGAGCTGCTGGCAGAGTCAAAAACCCTGCCATCCCCACATGCATGCCAGTTGGGGTGTCAGAAAATAAATAACAAACACAAACAATCATGAGGGCCTGAACATGGGAAGGAAAGAGCATGGAAAATTGTTCCAGATGAATTTCACATTTATTTTGTTATATTTGACTCTATATATTTATGTTTCGATATCCCTTATGCAGTAAAATTCTTTGGGGGAAGAAATGAAGTATATCATAACATTTACATAGAGGTTATAAAGGAATGGCTATTAAATGAACTGGGCTGACTTCGATAGGGCCTGGTGATCTTAGGAGAAGCTGTCACCATCTGTGTCCCCAGGTGAAACTGTAGTTGGTGTCTTCTTTAAGATTTCTTTTTAATCTTATCCAAAACACTTACCACACCCTTTTCATAGATAAATGTGAATTACAGTCTGTCATTATTCTCACAATCTTAAAATCTCTGGGAATAA
The DNA here is from genome assembly GCF_048772815.1 of Callospermophilus lateralis. Taxonomy (NCBI): domain Eukaryota; kingdom Metazoa; phylum Chordata; class Mammalia; order Rodentia; family Sciuridae; genus Callospermophilus; species Callospermophilus lateralis. The sequence goes on along the minus strand of NW_027513245.1, from coordinate 1,319,391 downwards.
ATTAATGAGATTTTACTGAAATGGATTTAGGACTGGGAAATGATGTCTATGCCTTTCCAAATAAAGATTGTTTAAAAATTGGACATGAGTTTAGATGATTAATGTATTAGCTTAATCAAAGTGTCTTTCACATTCATTATTTGTTGATGATATCCTACTTCTGAAAATATTCACCTTTTTGACACCTGAATGTATTCAAATGTGAGGCCAAAATTAGCTAAGTTGTAACAATAAGGTGATAATTGCTAACTGTAAAACTACATCCAGAATGCATTTAGCAAAACACTAACTTCACTCTCCATCTGCTTAAATGACTTTTCATCTCTGAATTTCTTTCAAAACTAGAAGAAGCATTACATTAATTAATTTTGTATGTTACAGTGTTAGGTTTAGACCACATAAAAAATTTACTTGGGTATCAGACCATTTTATTTTTATGTTGTGCTGGTAAAGTTTGTTACCATAAATATATGTGATCCAGGTATACTATAGTTAAACAAATTTGATTCTCAATTGTAGCAGCCTTTTTTCATTAGACCTGTACTTCTGACATTTGGGCATGCATTGAAATAGTTTGAGAAGTTTTCTAATTGCACCTATAACAATCAAATAAGATTTTCTGGAGGTTAAACTTAAGTATCAATATTTTTTGAATCTTCTAAAGTGATACTATTGTGCAGCTAGTTTTAACACTACTAGAAAGACTTTAACACTACCAGAAAAATGTTTTCTCTATATATTTTTGCACCCAGAATTGTAGTGAGCACCTAGCTGAATAAATCATATTTCAACAAAGAAAATAATGAATTGCTTAAAGCATGAAGGTCACCTCAAGACCAGGTGAGTATTTTCTTCCCTTTACATAACGTAGACCTTGCAGTTTTCAATTACTGTAAACTAGCACTTGTTATATGCAGTTTTATTTGTGAATATAAGAATCTGGCAGTTAGAAACTACTTTACCCTGATTTGTATCTTTTTAAACACAAAATGATTCACTAAGTATTTCAAACATCCTCATTTATTGAATCTTTTTTCTTCTAAACAAGTGCATAGAACAAAAGTAAGTACTGCAATTGAATTAAAGAAACAGATTTCAATGTGTACAAATCAAATGAGGTGATATACTATATTAAAAAAATGAGAGGTAAAACCCACAGGATCATCTCAATAGATGCAGAAAAAGAATTTAACAAAATTCAACAGCCATTCATGATAAAAAGTCTAAACAAACAGATATAAAATGACCTGCATCAGCACAATATAGGCCATTTATGAAACACCACAGCTAACATAGTAATGGATGGGGAAAAGAATGTTTTTCCTCCAAGAAACCCACTCTCACCACTTCTGCTCAAAGTAGTCCTAGCCAGGGAAATTAGGCAAAAGAAAGAAGCAAAAGATATCCAAATTGGAAAAAAAAAAAAAAAATATATATATATATATATATATATATATATATATATATATATATATATATATATATATATATCCCTCTGTTTTTAGATGATCTGATATGAATGTGGAAAACTCTAAAGACTTGGGCTAGGGTTGTGGCTCTGTGGTGGAGCAATCGCCTCGCACGTGTGAGACCCTGGGTTCGATCCTCAGTACCACATAAAAATAAATAAGTGAAATAAAGGTATTGTGTCCAACTACAACTAAAAAAATAAATATTAAAAAAAGAAAACTCTAAAGACTGCAAGAAAACCTTATTAGATATAATAAACAAATTCTGTAGTGTACAGACTGCACATACACAAAAGAGTAGTATTTATTTGCAACAACAATTACCCAAAAATAGATTAAGAACCACCTTTATTTACAACATCAAAACGAATAAGATACTTTATAAATTTAATTTAGGAAGTGTAAGAATTGAACACTGTTACCTATAAGGGCTAATGAAAAAAAAAGTGAAGATGTAAATACAAGGGAAGATATCCCATGTTTTGAAACAAGTAATATTGTTAAAATATGCATATTATGCAAAGCAATCTATGGACTCAATACAATCCCTACCATAATTACAATAATATTTTTCAAATTAAAAAACATGTAGTGTATGTGTGGAACCATGAAAACACCTGAATTGTCAAAGCAAGAAAGAACAAAGTTGGAGGCAATCACTTCCTGATTCCCAGTTATGTTTTTGTTTGCTACAGCAATCAAAACACTATGTTATTGGGATAAAAACATGCAAATAAGCCAGTGAAACTGAACAGAGATCCAAGAAACAGACTCATGCATGTATGGCCATCTAAATGTCAACAGGAGCACATAGGAATTCATGATTAGGAAGGGAGGTCTCTATAACATGTGGTATGGGAAAACTGGATGCCCATGTGCAAAAGAACGAAATTGGGCCCTTAATAATATCCTCAACCACCAGCTCAACATGACCTAGACATAATCACAGAGTCTGAAACCATATAGCTGCAAGAAAAAAAAGACAGTAAAAGCTCCTTGATTTTTTTGTCTCAGAAGTAATTATTTTTTAATCTGATACCAAAAGCATAGACAATAAATTTGCAAAAACAAAGCTGGAACAAGAGAAAACTGAAGGGCTTATGCATGAAAAAGGGAACAGTGAGCAAAATGAAAACAGTCTCAGGGTGGGAAACCCTGGAAAACTGATAAGGGTCAATATTCTAAATAGATAAGGATTTCATATAACTGAATGGCAAAACCGAGTTACTTAAACAAAATGACCAAAAGACCTGAATACACTTTTTCCAAAGAAGACATACAAATAATCAGGTATACAAAAAGATGAGAAATGTAAGTTCAACCTATAGCGAGCTATCAGTTCACACACTGTCAGGAGGGCTACCCTCCCAAAGACCTATTCGTCAGTTTCAGTGTGGACGTGGAGAAAGGGAACATTGGGTACACTCTCAGTGGGAATGTTGATTGGTATAGCAATTATGAAAAATGTTATGGGTTCCTGAAAAGAATTAAAAATATGATGACCATTTGATCCTGCAACTTCTCTTCAGCATAAATATATATCAAAGAGATATCTTCATTCTAATATCATTGCAGAACTGTCCACAAAATCTTGATATGGACAAGCTAAATGTTCATTGTGGATGAATACAGCATAATAAACTTATAATGTACTTAATACTCATTAAATATCATTATATATTTAACATAAACAATGGGATAATATTAAGCCTTTAAAAAATGACACCTTGCCATATGCAAAACCATGGATGAACCTGAAGGACAAAATATGCTAAGGGAAATAAACACGATGATAAATATTGCACAACCTCATTCATATGTAAGTGCCACAACCTGTACAGCCGAGCCCTAGAAACCAGTGAGGAGCAATGAGGGATTAAGAAAGACACACAGACATTTATAGAGAGAAGCTGGGACCAGATGGGACACCAACCTCTGATGGGAGAACAGTAACCCAAAGCCAGCACAGCATGTTTACTTTATAAGTATTATCACAAAAAGATTATTTGTGGGAAAAGCAAAGCAGGCAGTCTTGAAGGTTGCAGTGCTTGCAAGATATTATGGTTACCTTGTTATGCTCAGAATTCTCTGTCACTGGTAGCCTGTGTCTGAGCTCAAGGTCAAGACTGATATAGTTCCATGCCTTTGCACAGAACTTTCTCAGCAGGGCATTACCATAGTTCCTAGGCAATCTTGTCTGCACCTTTTCATAGAAAGTTCCCAGAGCAAAGTGCAACCACAGCTCTGAGGCAGTCAAAGACCATGGTACAACTCACCATTCCCCACATGTAAGATCTGAAAACGTCCAATTTATAGAAGGAGAGAACAGAATGCTTTTTTACCAGGGAGTATGTGGTGGGAACCAGGAAGATTTTAGTCAAAGGGTACAAAGATTCATTTACATAGGATGAAAAAGTTCTAGAGATCCAGTATATTGCCTAATAACTACAGCTAAGAACACTGAGGTGCATACTTGAATTTGAGTAGATCTAACACGTTCTTAAAACATACACATAAAGATAAACCATGAGAAGAGAAGGTAATGTTCATTAGTTTATCAAAGCATCAAACATAAAATTTTTAATGAAAAGTTAAAATTAAAATATGTAAAGTATGAAAATATAAAATAAGCTTAAAATAACTAATATTAAATAATAGTTAAATTTTTTAAAAAATCAATGACAGGAAGTAACTGGAATTTAAAAAATACAATTAATAACATCACAAATTAAGCGACTAAAAGCGTTTTAATTTTATAAATAGAGTCTGTGAGGGTCACCTTACTTTTGCATTAATTAGATGCAGTTACTATTCTGCATCAGGTAGCAGCTGTCATTTCATGATTTGAACTATTACTGAGAATGAAAGAAGATTGGTAAGAATACACATATTAAGAACCATTTTCATTCATACAAGGTAGTAATTCCACTTGAGAACTTTTGAAATGAAAAAAAAATAAAGATGTCTATTGGATATTTTAAGAGTCTCTAGGTAGAAGGATGTTGGGGAAAAATCCAAATAACCTCCAATTGGGAAAGATAGATTAATGCTTTGATTTATATCCCTTGAGATAATACTGTATTCCTTGAAACACTATCTGTGGACACTAAAAAGCAACAGGAAAACTGGTTATAATTATCAATAAAACAAGATATAATATTATTTGCAACAATTATTATAATGGTGGGTAAAATATTCTGGTCATTTGAGCCCACATGCTAAAGTACCATGTTAGTACTGTGTGGTGATAATCCAATTGACTTTTTCCCCTTTATTTTCCTTTTTTTATGTGATGTGATAATGATTTACAAAATGTTTGGCAAATATTTCATTCCATCCTTTAGCCTTTCTGACACCAGTTCTAAAGGTTGAATATTCATGTGTCTTTTTAATTTATATTATGTGCATTCCTTCTTTGATGCAAGAAACAGAAACTTATGAGTTCAGCATATGCCTATTTCTATCTCTAACAACATTGTTTATTGTACTGTTGTATTTTTATTACACTGCTTTACTCACCACATATACTGAAGTATTATTTTGATATTTTAATATGGATATATGATGATTAAATTTTTCCATTTGAAAATGTAACTCATAAACACATAAAAACTTTGATGAAATGGTGAGAACTGATATTAACTTTTTAAAATATATATAAAATTAGATTTTTTAATGCTATATTTGCTAATGAAAAACAACTCACCCAAAAAAGGAATTTTTTAATTTGATCATTTGTTTAATCAGATTCTGGATTTGCTCCTTTGGGCCCAAGAATATCTATTCTCTCTACAGTACAGAGGATTAATATCTCATTTTAATTTATTTAAAATCTGTTGACTTGTGGGAGTTAACAGAAACTTTGATTTTGGCAATTCTAATTAAACGCTAATTGCAATTTGAAGAATTTGCTACTATGAAATTAAAAAGCTCAGCAATGACACAGACATGATTTTTCTTTGCTTCTCCATAATATGTGAAACTATGGAAATGTTGAATGCTATCTAAGGCAAAAATCTTATTTTCACGGTGAATATTTTTATTCCCAACCATCAAAATCAGTGATGATATTTAATTAGAAAATAGTAGAGGACTTTACAACTGAAGTAAAATGATTCCTTTTGAGCTGCTGGTGGTTTGGGTTAATCCTCTCTAGTGATAAATTAACTGGACTAGAAGTATAAAAGTATGAAATATTTTGTGTGTTGAACATACATCTTGATGCATCCATTTTTTAAGCTTTAAATATAAAATAAATCCCTATCCTTCTACATATGGAACCATGGTTCCCCTTCTGGAAAGTAACACATATTTCTTTAGCCAAACAAGTAGCAGGATCAACCCTGCCATTTATGCTTGGGAACATAAGCTTCCCTCAGGAAAGGGCAGCAATATTGACACCCCCCCACACACAAATGCACTCACAAATACCCATTTATATATAGTATCCATACAGCCCACTCTCTTGGTCATAAGATGTTTTCTTCTATTCTTCACTCAAAAATTTTCCTTTGCTACCCTAAAAGAGATTATACAAATGACATTCCAAATTCAGCATTGGTCTCAACATTCAAGATCTCATGATAATTTCTGTATCAGATCTCAATGTGTCCTCTGTTGCTCCAGAGATCTATGCATTAAAAAGGAAAGTAATTTACACCCACACCTACATACTCAATATACTGTAGGAAAAGTAGGACAATGAAAGTCAAATAAATTCTTCCATATATAAAAGCAAAATAGAAAACATTAATGAATTCTAACTTGGTAGATGTTATGGGGCACTTACAGTGTCCCTTGGAATATTTCTATATTTTGCCTGACTTATGCTTCCTGAAAATAGTTGCCTAGTATGTAGGCAACTCTTTTATTTTATTTATTTATTTATTTATTTATTTATTTATTATTATTGTTACCTTTTAAAATGCTGAGGCCAAAACCAAGACCACAAACAACAACATCATCATCATCAACATCATATTATGGCTATGTCTAATATGTTAATAAGGATTATTTCCTCCCTCGGTGTTGAAATAACAGTCAGCCAGCAACATTCTTGTGGGAGTTTGGAGGAACAAAAAATTATTTCAAGTCTTGAAAAATTAATTTCTTTCAGCTCAGGCTGAAAGCTCATTTGTCAGTATAAATGAAACAGAGTCTTCTTCTATTTCATTCCAGTAACTTCTGCATGTCAATAATCACATCTTAAATTCCTTTGGAGACATGACTCTGTCGCCAAGCTACTTTTAGTTACCTGAATTATGAGATGCTTTGGTAAAGGTACAGCCTCAATCTTTCCTCCCTGCACCAATTTACTCAGTTTAAAGGATTTATTAGGAGCTACTTTAATAGAGTTGGGGCTTTAATGTCATTTGATAGACACACCATTGATTTGGTCTTTGCCACAAAATTAAACTCTAATTGACCTTAATTATTGAAGAAATTCTTAGTTTTATATTTTCTCATTTGGAAATGAAAGTCAGATGTGTTTTACAGCAGTATAAACCACAGGATGTCTTAAATTATTGTATAATCTTACATGTCTGTTTAAAAATTTGACAATTTTTTTATAGTTCTTCTTTATTTTAGGCACTTATAAAATGCATCAATAGCAAACAAGAAATATTATTTCGCATCTTTACACCTAAAAGCCACCAGATAATCCCAGTCATCATCTGTCTTTGAAGATATCAAAGGAAATTAATGTACCAGAAGTTTCACCACTCCATAAAATAGGTCTGTATCATTCCAACCTCCAATATATTTTCTAACCTCCTTCTTCTGGCACAGAAGCCCAAGTATGTATTTAGAGTTTGTTTTCTTATATTATGTTAATGACCATATGCATCAGCTTCAACTAAGATTTTTTTCCCCCAGCAATAACTCCAAAGTTTCAGTGACTTGCATCAGCACAAAGTGACTTTTACTTGTATGGATTCCATGGTGGGTCAGCAAAAGTGTTGCTTCATATCTTCTTTATCTTGGGATCTTTGTGGAGATTATGAACATGTTCTATTCTGGGACATGCTTCATGACATGAGATCTAGAAGAAAATGCACATGGAAGAGAGAAAGAAGAAAGACATGCTCAAGCCCTGTACTGGCTCTCAAGCTTCTGATGGCAACTGCAATGGTTAATTTGAATCATCAACTTGATTGGGTTAAGAGATGCCAATGATTAAGAGGCTGTGTTAAAGAGGATGTGTCTAGAAATGATTGGCATGTGGAATAGGCAACTGAAGTGGAGACCCTCCCAAACTTGGGCAGCACCATCCAATAGGATGATGGCTTGGATGGAATAAAAGTTGGAAGAACAAGGAAGCAACAGCAAATTCAAGCTTAACTCTTCTTGAACTGGTTCTTGATTGCTGATGAAATGCTTTGAGGATGTCAGACTCTTGCTTCTTCCCTCTTCTTCCAAAGTAGACTCTGCCAGTGAGTGTTCAGGGAGTTCCCAGAAGCCATCAGTGTCAGATTAGGGTAGCACTGTTAATTCCTCTTGTTCCGGGACTTCAGCCTCTTGGACTGTACAGCTACTGGTTCTTCCAGCTCTTGGACTGTACAGCTACTGGTTCTTCCAGCTCTGCAGCCTGCAGATGTCCATGGTGGACTATCCAGCTTCTGGTTGTGCAAGCCAGCCTAATAAGTCTCCTTTTATAATTATACTTCCTGTTGATTCTGAACCTCTAGAGAACCCTGACTAACATAGCAACTGATGAGCTCTGCTTCTCCTTGTGAGATATCAGTGAAGCAAGCATCAGATGGTCGCACCTGTCACTGATTCTGTGGGACACATAACCCTACATAGAGGAGCAAATTATATACCCATCCTTGAGAACATGGCTCATTTCTACATTATTCCATGATATTGTTGAATCAGATCATTGGAGAATAATATTTCATTGATTAACAAAATCTAGAATATATATTCATTCCCTTGCAAATAATTCAGCACCAAGTTATTTCTTAAAGCTTATATTGACAAACACAACAATTTATTTACCACACCTGCCACCCCAATAGACATGAGCATGTTAAAACTATTCCCAGAAATAATGGCTATAATAGAAGAAAAACCTAACATTATTCTCTTGAGACTATGTAGTCTTCTTTGGGCTTATTCTTCACATATATATGAATATCAATAAATGGATGCATATTTTCATTAAAAAGAGACATACCAGGGATGAAGTGCCCACCAACAAAACAACACTAGTAAGAGTAGAGAGCAGGGTGTGAGCTGCACTCGTGGAATGAATCTGTTTTCACAGGATTTTACTAGAGAAATACAGTTTGCTTGACTGAGATCACATTGATTAAAAATTAAAGCACAAAATGTAGAATATGTTCTGTTATTATTTCCCATGCAAAAATGTAAACAGTCTTTCTAAGGAGGGAGCCAGTGCTTTTTGCTTTTTGCCTCACAAGTTGTCCAACAGGAGCAGATGCAGTGACTGGAATGCCATCTGACATTACCACAACTTGGAGGGACAGTCCCACAGTCACAGTGACAGTAGAGACTCTGTTGCTGTGAAAACAAACAAATAAACAAACTCTTTGTGCTCATAAGTGAAGCTAAAATTGCACCAGCGTCACAGTCGTGCTGTAAGACATCACACCAAGATGCATGCCTTCTGGAACCATCTGAGATATTTCATAGCCATTAACAAGTTGACCTCACACAGCAAAATGAGCCTCATTCAAATACCAGAGAGTAGTGCTAATATATGTAATGTATAGTCACAACAAGTATTGCATTTCTCTGACATACGCTTAAGTCTTAAATTTAAAACTCCAGGTTTTAGTTATACTGTGTCCATATTTAAAAACACACACACACACACACACACACACACACACACACACACACTCACACACACACACACACATCAGACCATGCTGAAATGTTAAAGCTATGAACATACTATTATCACTCAAATGTGCATGTTGTAATCTTTGTTCTCTTTCCATATAATTTTAAAAATTGACTTTAGTTGTTAAAATATGGATATTTTTACCCTGATTAATGATGCATTAATAAAGAACAAAATGCCTCATACACACTATAAAGTGCTGTTTGAAGCCATCTAGCACATGCTTACATGCTTATTTATAAAGTACCTCATCTTCTTTTTGGTTCAGTCCCAGTTTCAGTTCTTCCACTTGAAATCTGAGTTTCTTTGCTTCTGCCTCATTCTGATCCACTGGGCTGTTTGCAGGATTCAGTTCTGCCACCTTCACCTGGTACTGTCTTCTTAGTTTTTGATAAGCATTGAAGTTCCAACAGTTCCTTTTAAGAGAAAGCAGGGATCCATTATTTGTAATCTACTCTGATGAAGTCAGAAGAAAGACAAGTTCTTCCGACCAAGGAGAAAGTATTCCAGGAAAAAGTCAGATGGGTTACCTCCTCCATCTCAAACTCTATCTTGCTGCAATTAATGTCTCTTGTTGGAGTCTGCACTGGGGATGAACACAGAGGTGCCCTACCATTAAGACACAACCCTGCCCCACTTTTTTTTTAAACTGATAGTTATAAGAGCATATTTATTCTGTAAGAATGTATACAAGATTCTTGGAACAGAGTGGAAAATTTAGAAAAAGACACAAGCATATGTAGGCCATTTAGTCTAATCATTTTCTTGAAACTTCAAAAATATACAAATTAAAATCATTTACTACTATTCTGATCTACCAAATTAACAAAGATTTAGAAAAATAAAGGCATTCGGCATTGGCAAATAGATGGAGTGATCAGAATTCTCATTGGGTTGTAGTGGGCATGTAATTTAAATCATTCATGTGGAACCACAAGAACTTTTAGTTTTGAGACAAGATCTTGCTAAGTTGCCCAGGCTGGCCTTGAACTTGTGATCCTCCTATCTCAGCCTCCCAAGTCACTGGGATTACAAGTGAGCACCTCTGTGCCCAGCTTGCAATTAATACTATGATTAGCATATAACTGTAAGTGGAAGATGTATTCCTTTGTGTCTAAAATGACTAAAATAAAATGCAGCTCTTTATTCTGTTAAGTAAATGTTTCAATTCTCTCCTTATTCAGGAAATGTTTGAATGTATCTTTTCCAAAGAAGAAAATCACATACCCATAAGTGAAGAGTAAAATATAATAAAAATAAAAGCAAAAGAGCTCTTCAGCTACAATGTCAATAGAAGTCTTGGAAGTTATGAGGCTGTATGCTATTAATTGTGTTTCTGAGAGAGAAGCAGCTGCAATCCTACTGTCACCAGCCACCCCTCCAGAAACCAAGGAATCTGAGTCAGCGACTTGGAGAACATGATAAAGAAGCAGATGAATCTATGATGGCACAGCTGCTTGACCAGTGTTGCCAAGATCAACACCAGGCACAACATACATTTATAGAATAGAGTAATTGGCCACAGATAATTAATAAGGGTTTCTACTTTTCGTGAAAATTCACGGCATGACATTAACAGTATTGTCATCATGGAATACAGCTTTCTTAAAGCTTTAAAGAAAAAAATCTGTACTTCCTCCTAATATTATAGTACTGTAGGAAAACCCAATGATATTTCTTTGACTTTCTGAAAAACACTGTCATCATAATTAATATATAAAAATCACAAAGAATGGTATCAGTTTGGAATCTTATTTCAATTACTTAGGAAAATTAGGTAGACAACTAGAAATAGAATTTTTCTTCACATCTTTTATGAATTGTCATCTTGATAATGATGAATCAGAAAATCAAAGTAAAAAAATAAAAAAGAGTATATAATACTGGAAAATGTTAGAAGAAAAATGTGGATACATTTTTTAAATCACCAAATAGTACAAGTTTTCCTAAGTATAATCCCAAGTCAAGAGATCATAAAATGATAAATGTAATCACAATTATACAATTTGTGCACAGTAAATAAAATAGTATTTTGTACATGAGACCAAGTACCTTACTATACAAAGAATTGTTATCAAGTTTATGATAATTAACTGGATATAAAATGTGAAAAGACAAAATGTACAGAAAATAAAATAGAATATCTCCTAAACTTTGAAAGATATTCATCTTCATTCAACTAGGGGAATAATTATTACAATGTACCTAATCTTTTGGCATGTCAAAAATACAGAAATGGAAATCAAGTTAGAGATGGGTAAGAGGGTCCTCAGGAAATGCAGGGGATGGAGATAAAAGGGCAACATCACATCTTCTTAAAATGGAAATTCTCTCTGTTCTGACTTTCTCTGTTTCAATATCTTGGTTGTACTATTATATGACAATTTTGTAAGATGATGACATTGGAGGAAACTGGGTAAAGGCTGCACACTTCTCTTTGTATTATTTCTTACAAATATATGTGAATCCGTAACCATCAAAAATTCAAAAGTCTAATTATGAGGATGTAGAAATAAAGGAACCCTTACATTATGTTGGTAGGAATACAAACTAGAACAGACATTATGGGAAATGATGTGTGATTCCTCAAAAAATTAAAAATAAGACAACATACGGTCCAGCTTTCCCACTACTGGATATATATCTAAAGTAAATGAAATTAGTCAGTCAAAGAGATATCTGCACCCCCATATGTGCTATAGCAATATTTATAAGAGCCAAGACATAGAAACAAACTAAGTGTTCGTCAACCAATGAATCAATAAAGAAAATTTGGTACATATACATGATGGAATATATACATAATGGGAGACAATTCAGCCACAAAAAGAAACAAAATGTTGTCATTAGTGACATGGACCAACCTGGAGACTGTATTAAGTACAATAAATGGTTGGAATGAGAACCACCACCTCTAGTGACCAATTCTGAGGAAGGGTTGCAGGAGAGAGGAGGAAACAGATCTAGCAGGGCAATTAGACATGGCCCACACACTGGTCAGCTGGTCAGTAGCTGCACAGCAACACAGCGGTCTGTGAAATCACTGCAGCATTTTACTGAATAGCATCACAGATCACATTGGAAATACAAACAGATCTCTCACTTCTTTTCAGAACACAATTTTCAAATGTCAAGTTACATGCCTTATTTGTTAACAAAGAAACCTGGAATATGGAACACAATTCTATTATTTGTAGTGACAACGGGATCTTTCTTGATCTCTCAAACATAAAGTCCCTTTCTCCTTTCTTTCCTTCCCTCCTTCCCTTGATTATCCTCCTTTCCTCATTCTCTCTTTTGTCCATTCAAGGAATATTTCTGGCAATTGGCTAAGTGGTACTATATAAAATCAAGCTTCAGGCCACTTTGTAGAGACAAAGAAGCTGATAGTATTATGGAAAATGGCAATGATTCATAGAGAAGGGGACATGGGTTCTGAAATTTGGAAGTTAATTAAAGAGTATTGTGTGGGTTTGTCTCTGTGTCTTCTATTCTGTACCACTGGTCTACAAGTCTATTTTCATGCCATTCTTGAAAAAAGAATGTAGTACAGTTCATGCCATTCTTGAAAAAAGCTCTGTAGTACAGTTTAGGGTCTGGTATTGTGATAATTAGAGAAACACAAATCAAAACTGCTCTAGGATTTCATCTCACTCTAGTCAGAATGGCAGTTATCAAGAATACAAACAATGATAAGTATTGGCGAGGATATGGAGAAAAAGGCACACTCATACATTGAAAGCAGTATGGAGATTCCTTAGAAAACTTGGAATGGAACCATCATTTGACCCAGCTATCCCACTCCTCGGTCTATACCCAAAGGACTTAAAATCAGCATAGGATAGTGACGCAGCCACATCAATGTTCATAGCAGCTCAATTCACAATAGCTAAACTGTGGAACCAAACTAGATGACCTTCAACAGATTAATGAATAAAAAAACTGTGGTACATATACACAATGGAATATTACTCAGCATTAAAAGAGAATAAATTATGGCATTTGCAGGTAAATGGATGAAGTTGAAGAATATCATGCTAAGCAAAGTAAACCAATCTCAAAAAACCAAAGTCCATATGTTTTCTCTGATAAGTGGATGCTGACCCACAATGGGGGGGCATGGGGAGAGTGGAGGAACTTGGATTGGGCAAAGCGGAGGGAGGGAAGAGGAGGGGGCATAGGGGTAGAAAGCTGGTGGAATGAGATGGACATCATTACCCTAGGTACATGTATGACTGCACATGTGGTGCAACTCTCCATTGTGTACAACCAGAGAAATGAAAAGTTGTGTTCCATTTGTGTACAATGAATTGAAATGCACTATTATATCATGTGTAACTAATTATAACAAATAAAATTTTAAAAAATTATTATTTGAAGAGGAAAGTTTGAAAGGAAGATGCTCCAAGCTGAAGTAGCAGCATACACCAAAGATGTGTCAATGGGAAGGTGCCTGGACTGCAGCAAGAGTGAGTGTGAGGGTGAGGGTGTGCGTGTCAGAGTGTGCATGAGTGTTGAGTGTGATAGTGTGGTTAGTGTGTGACTGTGGGTATGTTACAGTGTTAATGTGAGTTTGAGTGTTAAGAGGGTGTGGGTGTGATTTTGATTTTTGAAGGTATAAGTGGAAGATTGTGTGTGTGTGCTTCTGAGTTTGAGGGTGTGAGAGTGCATATGTGTGCCCGCACATGCACATGAGTCTTTGTACTTTGGTGTGGTACACATGACCATGAGCCTATTTTTTAAGAGAGTACTCATATGTAGTAGGAAAAAAAATAACGCACAATTAAAAGATTCCACATACTCACGTCTTAAGAGATCCCTTAGCATAAAAAAAACAATCAGTATGGAAATCTATCAGTTCTAGCTACATAGAAGTACTGTGTTAACATATGAATAATCACAAATTTAAACTTTGAAGTTTATCACAGGTTTTCAGATTTCATTTCACTCTTGTCAGAATGGCAATCATAAAGAGTACAGGCAACAACAAATGTTAGCAAGGATGTGGTGAAAAAGTTACACTCATACATTGCTGGTAGGACTGCAAACTGGTTTGTGCACTGTGGAAAGCAGTATGGAGATTCTTCAGAAAATTGAGAATGGAACCACCATTTGACCCAGCTGTCATACTCCTTGGTTATACCCAAAGGACTTAAAATAAGGATACTATAGTGACACAGCCACGTCAATGTTTATAGCAGTTCACTTCACAATACCTAAACTATGAAACCAACCGAGGTATCCCTCAACAGATGAATGGATAAAGAAAATGCAGTATATATACTCAATGGACTATTACTCAGCTTTAAAGAAGAATGGAATTATGGCATTTGCCAGTAAATGGTTGGAGTTATAGAATATCATACTAAGCAAAATAAGCCAATCCCACAAAACCAAAGGCTAAATATTTTCTCAAATATGCAGATGCTGATTCACAATAAGGCAGGGGGCACTAGGAAGAACAGCATTACCTCAGATTAGGTAGAGGAAAGTGATGGGAGGGGAGGGGAGGGGATGTGGGGATAGGAGAGATATTCGAATGAAACACACATTATTACTATATGTATATATGTGATTACGTGACCAATATGACTCTGCAACATGTACACTCATAAAATGACAAATTATATCTCATCTATGTATGATTCATCAAAGTGCATAAATGCATTCTACTGTCATGTATAACTAATTAAAACAAATAAATAATTTTAAAAATATATCACAGGTTTTCAGATTGTGGAAATAGAGTCAGAAGTAAGAGTATGTACTAGAACAAGGACATTCTCTTATGAATATCCCAACATAATGACTTATTGACTTAATTATCATCCTACTTTAAAATATCACTTAACTCTCTACTATAACTATGTGCTTCTGGTATTACAAATTGAAATGAGGGGGAGAAATGGGGAAATGTACAGGAAATGCATTTGATAAATTTGCTGGAGAGTAGTGACTCATGATGCGTGTGTGAGACAAGGAGGGAGAGGTGGGAGAGGCTGCCCTTGGGGATGAGGCATGGATCTAGACAGGTGTCAATAATGCTTTGCACCAGTGGAGCTCAAGATGAGCAGCTAGCCTGGGCAGGCTGTGCTAGGTTAGAGTAGGTACAGCTCTAATCTCACCATCTTCCCCCTGGGGAAATTTAAGACATCTGTGATGGAGAAGATTTTTTTTCTCCTATATCATATGTGAACAAGGAGTAGTCCCATCTCTAAGGGACCTTGTGCTATGTAAATGTGTGAATTTTTAGATGATTGGCAGAGTACCCAGTACAGAATAGCATATGCATAGTGCTTTCTGCAGATATATTTCTTTTTCTATGTACCTAGTTATTGTTCTCATTACCAAATAATGAGCTATGCTCACTGTGTTCTTATCATTGGCAATATCCTTCTTTAGTAGGGATCATAGAGAAACTTATTTAATGGAGATTCGATATGCATGCTCTTTGTTGAGTGAACAGGATTTCATTCTGTGACTGTCTTTTCACCATTCCCAGAGTGCATGTACTGTATCAATAGGAAAGAAACAAATTTTCTCCCACCAACCTCCAACAAGTCAACTGAAAACACATCTCAGTCTATACATCATTCAGGTATACTGCTAGATGCTGGTGTCCACTGTGAACCAAGTAATCTCTGTTCCTACCATCACAGACCAAGCTGTAGGTGCAGACAACTGAACAAGCAAGAGGTGGAGTGTGGAGAGATCCAGGTGGGTATGATAGGTGCACATCTAAAGGAAACACAAGACAGACATGAATGGCATGGGGAGCCAAATATCATATCTCAGAACTTGCATCTTAAAAACAGAAAGCTCTTTTAATTCCATGCTCCATTCAATCTGAAGCATGTGTTTTTGTTGTTGTTGTTGTTTTTGTTTTTTTTTGTTTTGTTTTGTTTTTGTTTTAATGACTTTTAGAAAGTTGAACAAAGAAAGCTCAGGAAACAATTTAGACAAATTTTATCAAATCATAGAGAAATAAGTACACTTAGTGTTACATAAATTATTTCAGAGAATACCCAAATTTCTTTCTTTCTTTTTATTTATTTATTTATTTTTTTGTGTGTGTGGTGCTGGGGATTGAAACCAGGGCCTTGTGGATGTGAGGCAAGCACTCTACCAACTAAGATATATCACAGTCCAGAGAATACCCAAATTACTAAAAGTTCTATTTAAAATACACATAATAATCATATTTTAAATATCCATAGGCATAGATATACATACTGATGTAAAATACTCATCAATTTATGTTCATATATATGCTCAGCACAGGTGGATGAACACTGTGGGAATGTAAGTTGGCATGAACACTTTGGGAGCAGTTTGGTGGCATTCATTACATCTGAAAAACAGCTCTGTTAATGTGAAACATCGATTGGACATATGGATTACATGCTTCACACAAAATTTTCAATATGGCATAGTTTATAAATTGAGGAAATAGAGACTAATCAATAAGGAATTGATAAATAAACACAGGGTTTCCTGTAATACAGTACATGAGTAAATTAGGTTTGTATTTATCAATATTCAAACATCTATAAAATAAGTATAGTATAAAAACTAAGTTGCAGAATTAAACAGTACAATGTCAGTCATTTTAAATGTATATAAGCTAATAATACATTGTTGACTACATTAAGGCGTGATCTGGGAGTAAAAATACACATAAAAAGATATTCACCAGCGTATCTCTTCATTAGCGGAAAGGAGGGGGGATGAAATGGAATGTGGGTCTTTTGCTACAGCTGTGTGAGTCTTTCTTAAAAATATCAAAAGATCTGTGTATCTGTCATTAAACTTACATCTGGGTGGTGAATACACATATATTCATTTTGAAATTTTCTGCATTCCTAAAGTCTTTGAAATATTTAATTTTAAAAAGGAAACTAAATTCAACCCAAAATAAAGTTTTAAAGGTCTCCTCAAAGCTGCTTTCTACCTTCTGCTAGCAGGAAGCTATGACTTAGATCCTTGTGTGACTCCTCAATTTATATCAGTCCCACATCTAACACTGGAAAAACCCTGTTGACACTCTTCTCAAGGTGCCTGCAAGAGGAAAAAATAGCACTTGTAGAGCATGTTCTCTGCCTCTCCATCCCCAGAGCCTCCCTCTTTCTAAGGTACCATGTTCTATAAACTAGGGCACACAGAAGGGGGTTCAACCCTAGCCTTTCCCTTTCTTCTTCCCATTCCTTCCTCCACACCAAAGGTAAATCACAGCAGATGATGTTCAAACAGTCAGATCAGTTGTATCACCAGTGTGATGGGCCCCCACTACTTAAGAGACTCACGGACTCTACACACTCTGGGGCTGACCCCTTTCCAGGACCTTCTGTCCCTCTTCCTGGACACAGTCCTTATGCAGTTCCAGCCTTGGGCATTGGCAACTACACTTCCTTCTGCTTTACCCTGAAAAAAACCACAAGGCCCCATTACACATTTTCTGTTTCATTTAGTACTCCTCCTTAAGTCCTTCCCTCACTGGCTGTCTAGATAAAAAAAAAATAGGGTAAACATAAAGACAAACAATTAATCATTAGTTAGATAAAGAACTTTTCGTACCCATCATCTCTCTTGTCTATCATATTACTCATTTAATTTTCTGATGTATACCATTTACTATTATGTTATCTGATGTGTTCATTGGGTTGATCTTGTTTTCAGACTCCGCAACCCTACAACCTACTATGATGTATATGTCAAGGAATAGGGACAAGTTCTGTCTTTTTCACTGCTTATAATATAATGATAAAATGCTAACTGACTAACAAGCCAACTGAATAAGTGAATGAGCAAGGAAGAGCTGGAGCTCTTTGAGTGTCAGAGGGAGCCTGCCACTGAAGGTGATCAGCAGAGAGCCGCGGGGAGGAAGCACAGGAGGTATTCTTAGTCAAAGCACAGTTAGATCTGAATTAAAGTAAAATAGGCAGGTAAGATGCGAGACCAGACGCAGCAAAGACTACATAAGGCACATTAAAAAAAAATGACTACAAGGTTGTTACGAAAGAAATAATCAGGAAAGACTGGCATTCTGGAAAACTTTCCAGTTATAGCTGAGGTTTAAAATCACCATTGGCCCCAAGTTCAGATTCTGCCCTGCTGGGTGGAAGGTGACACAGGAATCATTAACTATCAAAAACTCCCCAGACGACACTACCTTTACAGCCAAAGTTGTGTACCTAAATGAAGAGAAATGGAGGGAGCAGGGATAGCCACATGGGTTGCAGTCAGAGCTTCCTGAGAAAACCCCAGAACCCACAGAACTTGCTGTCAATGTATTTCTTGCTTGGATGGGCATAAGGATAGTGACTGATAAGTATTTACTTCTACAGGAATGAAACATGATCTAAGTGTTTGGGACTCTATTCTATACAATGGAATCCAAATGAGAAGTCCAAACTCCTTTCCCTAGCAATTCTGGATTACTTAAATGTCTATCACTAACAATTATTTCCTTTCGTTCAGAGAACTGGATTAAGGAGAAAATAAAAAGAAAAAAATCAAGATTTCCTCCCTGCAAAAATAAAAGACTTTATATCAATGCTAAATGTACCTTGAAACATTACAGGGAAAATTGTAGCGCTTACTCAGCCAGATTTTATTTATTTTTACCTCATAATTATGTTTTTGTTTTTGTACATGTACATCCTGAGTATATCCCATACAAATCACATATGGAAAGATAAATTAGTTTTTATTATGTAGGTCAAATAGAAATCATGTTTGTACATTTCTCTTCTTTTAAAAGCTTGCATTATTACCCCAAATATAACCCACTTGAATCCAATGTATGAAATATGAAATGTCAAGAGCTTTGTAATGTTTTGAACAACCAATAAAAAATAAAAATAAATAAATAAAAGCTTGCATTAATCACCAATCACATCGACAAATAAAGCTCTGTAATATTAAGCATTACATTTTAATACGTTATAAACTATATTCTGATTCTGTGATATTTAAAGTTTTCTAAATAATTGAAAATAAAACTGTTAATCTTACAGTTAAACCATAGTAACAAATATAATTTAGTATCTAGGCAGTATTCTGTCTCTAGAGTGCAAGTATTAAGTTAAAACATCAATGATTACTCACCAAAATTGTAAATGGAATCACAAGCTCCTTTTCTATTTTGCAGGCCCCCATGGGTAGGAAGAAAGTCAGATGAGTGACTCACATCAGTGGGGGGAGCATTCCTCCTACATGGTTTTCCCTAGAGCCAGAAGCATTTAGCTGAATAATGCTTTATAAACAAAGTCGCAAGCATTCTCTCTGCCCACTCTCAATGCCCTATAACTGCACAGAGCTACATATGTTCCGAAAAAGCATGTTGTTGTTCAAAATGCTTTCATCTGATAAATCAGTTTCTACTCAGAGTAAATTCTCCGAATGAATGAATGAATGAATGAATGAATAAAGCTATTGTTTATGCTCATAATTCTAGAGAATAAATCATTTAAATGAAATAAATGGACCTGTGTATTGTGTTTTACAGAAGCAATATCCAAACAATTTCTCCTTGCATTTGTGTCTGAAAAAGAGCAGAATGGCCAGAGAGGACAACAGGAAAGTGAGAAAGGCAAACAGCAATGACGCCAGGTGGAGTGTCCTAAACTTGACAGGAAGCTGTCCAGAGGCCCAGATGAAGGCACACAAAGGAAGGAAAAGTCACTGAGGAGGAAAATCAATACTCCTCACAGCAAAAATATATTAATAAAAATATGGGTAGAGAAATGGTAAGGAAGACATTCTTGAACATTTTTGAAGGAGGATACAAATATCAGTAATGTTTTCAGGGGAGAGCAAGATTTACTGAGATGTATCAAAGTATATTTCACAAAAAGAAAACTATTCTAGGAAAATTCCAGGATTCATACAAAGCAGTTGTGTTCAGAAGTGTTCCCTCAGCTTTACTTCTAATAATAAATATTTGAAGTAGCCTATATGATTAGGCCCGTATTAAAGAAATTAGTCCTTAGTGGAATAATACATCTTTAAAATATACGAGGAGCATTTTGATGACAAGAGGAGAACTTTTCCTCCTCCCTGATTCCTCTCCTCTAGATGTCTCCCACTCAGGAGCAGTGAGAACAGGCCAGTGAGCGGGGTACTGAAGGAGGAGCAGTCTGGAGAGAAGGCAGGGACACATACCACCTGCCCTCTGTGGCCTCGCGCCCCACGCAGCCAGCTGAGGGAATGCAGAGTCTCCGAACAGGAGCAGAGTGGGTCTGGAATCCATAACCACGGGTATGATGAACTGCTAGCAGTGCCCAACAACGATTTGAAGGTGCTCTGTGATATCCCTTGATTTTAACCAGAAACGAAGAAGAGCAGAACATGTTCAAGGCAGGAGTATGGAAAAAAATTTCACTGCTATCTTTCCCTCTTACAATTTGTTCTGTTAACCAAACATTTGAAAATGTAGATAATGTGTTCCCTATGGGGTTTAGTAGAAGGTGATTTGCATTTTACTTTGTAGTTAATCTTCGTTTTTAAAGCATTATAGAAGGAAAACAGTCCAAGTTATTTTGGGCCAAGGATACCAGTCTTTTCAAGAGCACCAATAATTTCAACTGATCCAGAAATGCACAGAAGCATAAAAACTGAAGAATGTATGTTTTATATGACACATACACATTTACCAGTCAAGTTTGAAAGAATACTTTCAGAGGAATGAAATAAGAGAAGATGGATTTCCAAGAATTAAACAATGCTGGACACTAAAGGTGAAGAGTCAGCAAGCACAGTATGTGGCCAAAGAACACAGATAAAAGCAGGTAAGGACAGAAGTTTGACCAAGAAGAATAAGTGCAGTATTGAATAAAGCAGGACAACTTGCAGGAGCATCATCCAAGGCCTTACTACCATGAGCTCCATGGAATGGAGCACTGAACTTGTGGCATTAATTATCTTTTGACACATACCTACAAACATGTCCTAGTAACACACTCAACAAGCCCCAAAGCAACCTGATTTTAATCTTTCCATGAATAACCTTATAATCTCAAAGACAGCATGATATAATGATTTTTACACATAAATAATGCTGGAACTTGTTGGTGGATATTGGCATTTAGTTTGAAAATATCTTCAATGACATAATCTTGAAAAATTGAACAACAAATAAAGAACGATAAGTTTACATTAGAAAAAAATTACACTTAATTGTATGATTGATTGGAGTGCTGTCTTTCTCATGTATTATATTTTCAAGTTTGTGTATGTTGCGTTGGAGTACTTCCTAACAGTACCCCTTCCATTCTTAGTTTAGATGATAAGGAATATCTTCCTTTAATCATAAGTCACATCCAAATATCATCTTCTCCATCAGCTTTAGTCTTCCCATCCCTTTGCCCTTGTGCTGTTTGACCTCCTGCACATTTGCTCTCCAATTTGTTCCTCCCCTGTCCTCCCTCATAGTGGAAGGGACCCATTTCCCAGGCCCCTTGCCAGCTGACTGCTAAAACTTTTCAGGCAGTGGGAGAACCTGGCAAAGACTGGACGGCAGTAGTGGGACAGATGCCGAGTTCTGCTTTGCTAACCAAAGCTGCGTCTGTCTGACAATTTTCCATCTACTGTGGCTCTAAGAACACACCAGAAGGAGTTCTAGTTCTCACCACATTGCTCCAGCTACCAGGTCTCTCTACACTGTCCATGCTGTAGGGCAGGGTCTTTCCATTCTAGATGTTAATCTACCCTATTGCTACTAATCTACAGGTTACCCCGCAGCAATCTATTTCTTAGCTTCTGAGTTCTTCAAATTACTTGTATTAAGTCCCTGCTGATTGTAGACGTGATGTGTTTTCTATTTACTTGACCAGTCCTAATGGATATACTGAGTTTTAAGAAGAAAGAAGTTTTGTCACGTTCATATTTGTATCTCTTTTCACACCTACATATATACTACATATCAAACTAAGTATATCAAATTGAAAATATGAATTGACATAAAAAAGCTTAACAATAGGTTCTTTCTATTGTATTGAATTTAAGCCTTCCAAAAATTTTTGTGTTACCTGTTGGTAAATAAATAATAATCTCCAAAACTTTACTGTTCCATACAATACCAGCGTATCATCATATTTGACCAAGTATTTCTTTGAGAAACTAGATGAGAGATCACAAGTACACAAATTGAGTGGTTCTTTGGATCTTCATTTTTGGTTGAAACAAATAAATTTAGGTATAGGTCAACAAGGCTAACTAAGTTTTTTAAAACTTTTATGAGGAAGATGTATTAGTCACAAAATCAGGTTACTTCCATAACATAGGAATTAGGTAACTACTCATGGCACTAATTATAATTTAATTATTTAGATGGCTTACATATTCAAAAATCAATTTCTATTATCTGATGAAATTATTTAAAATTCTATATAGGTCAACCTTAACTTGTGCAATACATTAAGGTGTTCTCATAGGGTGTCTGGAAATACATAACAGTTTAATGTGGTGATAAATTAAGTAACATAAATAAGTCCTTCAATATGGAGTATTTGTGTTTCATGTTGCAGCTTGTGTTGGTGATTTTAAAAGAGAATTCTTGGAAGCTAAAGTTGGGCAGAATATTAAAATAAAACTAAAAAAAACCCCAAGTAGCTTAACTTTTCTAAGTCTAAATATATTCTCATACAGATCTCCAAGATTACCTGACATACAATGTAAGTCCAGTTTTGCTCCAGGATAGTCCAGTTTTGCTCCAGGATGAATGATAAATTCAGCTATGTAATATTGCATGGGTTAAGAATTTCTTTAGGGAAAAAAAAAAGAAATCTTAAGTCAACAGAAGAAGAAAAGGCATAAATGTCATGTCCCAAAATCCCCATGGGAAGAACATGTGAGGCACTGGTTTTCATCCTCAGCACTGCATAAAAATAAACAAACAAAAGGTACTGTCCATCCACAACTAAAAAAAAAGTCATTTTTAAAATGAAACATGCATCTCTGTGATATATTCATTGAATTACTGAATGAATATACAAGAACTGGTGAACTGGAGGCATGGTTGTAAACACTGGGAGGGCTTGTCCTGTAAGTCAATACTCCTAGCCCTGCCTTCCAACTGCTCTCCCAATAGCATCTGGCAATTCAAATTTATGGACTGGTTGTTTACACAAAGAATCTGCAAGTTCCAGGTGCCCAGGATTTGGACAGCTAAGCTTTTGTAAGAGGGCAGTCACATGTTGGAGTCAACATGCAGTGACTCACAAGAAGCAGGCTATACACATTCTGTGAACCTGTAGATCACCAGATACCAGTTATGGCTTTAGGGTGGTCACATTCTACTAGAAGAGATAAATGAGCTCATGTGCATTAAAACAGAACATGATGTGGCTCAGCAGCAGAGCACTTGCCTAGCATTCATGGGGCCCTAGGTATGCTCCATCACTGAAAAAAAACATCATGAGTTTTTTATAAAATTTTATAAATAACTAATGTTATTTCTGGGAATGTTGCTATAGATAAACAGAGTATGGAAAGCCTTAACAATATAATCTCATTGCTTTTTCTTTTAAAAGTAATGCTAAAAATAGTAATTAAAATGATTTAAATATCTTCTCACTCTACCAATAAGTGTCTTTTACTTGCACATAATCTTGTCATCTTAGTAATAAAAAGAGGCCTACAACTCAGGGAAAAAAGTAAATCTCTAGATATATTTTTTTTAAAAAATTCATTAATATCTCTAAATAGCCTACTCAATCTGCTACTGAAGACAGTGTTACAGATATTGCTCTTACATTATTTTTTATATTTTGAGGCTGTAATTAATAAATGAAAATCGGTCATTCAAACCATATGTAGATCTTTTTTTCTAAAATTTCTTTATGTACTTCAAATATGTCTTTTAAAATATTCCACTGCACTAATATTCACAATATTTAACATATGGAAGCAAACTAGGTGTTCACCCAATGAATGGATAAAGACAATTAATGAATACAAATATAAGTAATGGAGTACTATTCAGTCTTTAAAAAGGAGGAAATCCTATATGACAACATGGATAAATCTGAAGGTCATTATGCTAAAGCCTGATGAGACAAATACTGCATGATTTCACTTATATGAGAATTTTAAAAAGTTGAACTCATAGATGATGTAGTAAACTTGTAAGACACATAAAATTTAAGTGTTCAAAAATCTCACACCAAACATTACACTCAAAGCTTTCTAAGCTCCAAATATTTCTTTTCCCTCTCTGTTTATATTGATACTTGCATAAATAAATTTAGTTTTTCATATTTTTTTACTTCAAATGATCAAAGATCCTTTAGGAAAGTCGGAGACTATTATTTTATTGCTACATGCAGTTGAGGGAAAAAAGCATTCAATCTATTTTATCACAGGCTTATAAAATAATAAAAGTTTAACACTTTCACTTGAATTCTTATGCCCAACCAGTCTCATGCTCTATGATTTACAGGGTCAGTTCATACAAGGTGATAAGACTATCTCTGCAGTTGCATCAAACCACTTGGTCTATTAATACCTCCTTCAGGCGCCAAGAGATGTTTCCCCTGCATGGTGTCTGCTCAGATTAACTGGTTACTTGCCAAATGTCCATTTCCCTTTGGCAATAGATAATGATTATAAAAGTGAGGAAATGATTAACTAAATGTCTGAAAAGTTCATATATTCACCTAAATCAGATAAAGTACACTTAAGGTAACTTAATCACCCCCAAGATTCATCTCAAATTAATGCATACTTCCGATT
Organism: Callospermophilus lateralis; assembly: GCF_048772815.1. Classification (NCBI taxonomy): domain Eukaryota; kingdom Metazoa; phylum Chordata; class Mammalia; order Rodentia; family Sciuridae; genus Callospermophilus; species Callospermophilus lateralis. The sequence continues at coordinate 1,294,317 of NW_027513245.1, read as the reverse complement.
AAAGAAAAAGAGTAAGCTATTGAAAATGGAAATTGAATAATATGAATTAAATCGCACCATGAAAACACTCACTTTAAAACTGCATTTTTTTTTCTGTTACAAATCTTTGTGGTTTGTGATACAAACTAGAAAAGATATGATTATGTTTAAAATGCTCTACCTACAGAATTGTGTTACATAAGTTTTCAATAGACAGATATGCAACATCCCATTACTTTATAAGGTCTGAAAATATGTTATTCAAATGTTGCTGCAATTCTTCACTGGGTTCTAAAATGATTATCAAATAATGTTCATTAGCTTCTTCTATGAAAACACTATTTTCAGGAAAGAAGTATATAAGGCTAAAGGATACATATTCTAAATTACCTAAACATACCAAACAAAGCAAATAAAGTAACAAAAATAGAAACTGATTTCTAGTCATCCACGTAAAATCATAATATAATCACCAAGTTCCATTTTAAAAAGCAAAATATTTTAAAGTATACTAGAAGCTAAAAATTGCAATGTGCCTGGATATGTCCCTGGATAAGAGAATTTAAAAAACACCTGCAGTCTTTAAGAAGGGCATGCACTCTGAATGAGTGTGCTTTTCTCAGGTTTGCTACAGTTATTCTTCTTTGGATTTTCTTGATTGACTACATTGATTAGGATATAAAGAGCTCCAGGTCAAGGGCCTTTGTCTGTTTGGTCCACTGAGGAACTCCAGTACTTAGAACAGCTACCCCATAACAGGCCTTAGGCTAATCCTTGAATAAATGAATGAACATATTTAAGATCACTGTATCATTCTTTATTCAGCAGGAAGCTCTTAATTTCCTAAGAAGAAAGTGACAAGGAATTAGGTGCCAATAAAATGTTTATATTCTGGAGGAAAGAATTTGACCCCACTACAGAACTTCCAGCAACGGTCCTATCTCTCCACCATGTCAAGAAGGCAAGGGAGAGCAGATACACTGGAAATAGATATCTACATAGTCACTGTTTCGGGTGCCCTTGATGAACTGGAGAGGTCACCACACTCTGGGATGAAGTGCTCGCTTAGGTGTACCTTCTCGGGTGTCGGGCTCCTATGCAGATGCCAGTGGGAGCGGAAGGGAAGATCCACAGGATAAAGGCTTCTGCCTCACTCTGCCTTCAAAGCCTCAGAACAGTATTTGTAGTTGATAAACCATAACCAGTATTCTGACCTCATGCAGCTCATAAACTGTCCCCACTCCTCAATGGAGCTCAGAACTCCTTCTCAGGACATTCAGCCTCTAAATAATTCAGGTGCACACAGTATTGGCTGGCAGGGTTTTCATTTGTCCTTTCTTCTATCTGTCTTAAGCCTTTGTTTCATACTAGTAAATGGACTTTTGGTCTCTATAAATAATGCAACCACATACAAAGTCTGCAGCTCAAATCCTTTATGCAGAGTCTTATATATTAGTTTTTGGTTTTGCTTTTGTTTTGTCATTCCTATGTAGTTTTCCATCATAAAAACACATCACAACTGGTTTAACCACATTATTGTTTATGAATTGTGTACTGCTGTTAGATTTTGACTATTAAGAAAAATGCTACTAACTTCCATGATTTTTGAAATAATCACTTGATGAGTAATTACTTTTCTAACACAGATATTTAAAATAAAGATATTAATGTCTATTTTATTTTTTATTGATTTTATTTTATTAAATACACGACAGTAGAATGCAAGACAATTCTTATTACACATATATACCACGATTTTCCATATCTCTGTTTGTATATATAGTATGTTGACACCCAATTAGAGTCTTCATATATGTACTTTGGATAATGATGTCCATCACATTCCACCATCTTTGCTAATCCCCTGCCTCCTCCCTTTCCCACCCCTCTTTCCTGTCTAGAATTCATCTAATTCTCCCATGCTCCCCCTCCCTACCACACTATGAGTCAGCCTCCTTATATCAGAGAAAACATTTGGCATTTGTTTGCAGCCAATATGGAAAGCACTATGGAGATTACTTGGAAATCTGGGAATGGAACCACCATTTGACCCAGCTATCCCTCTCCTCAGACTATACCCAAAGGACTTAAAAACAGCATACTACAGGAACACAGCCACATCAATGTTTATAGAAGCTCAGTTCACAATAGCTAAACTGTGCCACCAACCTAGATGCCCTTCAGTGGATGAATGGTTAAAAAAAAATGTGGCATATATACACAATGGAATTTTACTCAGCATTAAAAGAGAATAAAATCATGGCATTTTCAGGTAAATGGATGGCATTAGAGAAGATAATGCTAAGTGAAGTTAGCCAATTCCCCCCCAAAAAAATGCCAAATTAATGTCTATTTTATAGGTGATAGTGTATAAATATTTGTGATAATATTTTGCTGTATTATGGCCCATATTAATTCTAATTGGAAAAATTATTGAAATTTTATTTTGTAAAGGATCTAGGATTATGGGCTTATGGTTGTTCCTTTTTTACGCAAATGTTTAATTCTTAGTATAAACATTTTATACAATATATATCAATATACTTTAACACCTATATCCCTGATTTTATTCCTCTTTCTTTCATTTCCATGTTTCTGATCTTCATTAATTTAATCTTAGATAAGAAATAATAGCTATTGTTAGAATAGTTTAACATATAGAATTTACATTTTTTTAATGTCTGGCATGTTTAATCTTTTGTTAGAAACAACATCATTATCTCTCCAGACAATATGCAGAAAGGATATGAGTAATCATTAGGCTAATGTCACATTAAAAGAAGTTTCTAAAGAATTTATTAATCACTAGAAAAGGTTACCATCTCCCTGATTATGCAATAGGTGATCTGGTGCCCAGGTATCACTGAAAAAGAACAGGATAATAACAAACGTATTAGTAGAAGCAAACATTTATCAAACATTTAATTATGTGGTGGTATTGTATTTGCACTTCATAGTTTGACTCTAGGGCTTGAACTGTTAATGTATGTTGTGCTTTGGGGTGTGGACTAGCTCAGTGTTGTCTAGGGAAAGGAGACTAACCAGCTAGTCATCAGGCTTGGCTCTGCAGCTCTGATCCCTTTGTGCCTGTGCCTGCGAAGTCATAGCTCTCAGGACATCTATATGAGGTTGTCTTGACAAAACAAAGACCAGCAGATTACAAGACAGCTGACTTTCACCACAATCCACAGGACAAGATGCTCTTCATTGCTCATGTTTAATTTTACATTCTTTCAAAGAATTTTCCTGCACTATATTTTAACCTAAATTAATCATATCTTTCTGTATTTTAATCTAAGTTAATTATAATTTCCAAAGAGCCATAACTAATTATAACAAAGTCAAAAGAAAACATATAACCTTAATTCACTGGTTTATATGAAATCAAATCATAATTCTGCTTTTCAAAAAGCTACTAATTAAGGAGTTAATATCATAAAAAAGTGTCTTAAATACTCTCACATCCACATAAATTTGGTCCTTAATATGATGATAAAATATATTTTAAACCTATCAAAATTAATAAATATTACTTAAATGAAAAGAATGTTCAAGTCTATATGAAATCAAATTAAGAGTAAATTGATAAACCCCAAGTAGAAGAGTAGAAAATTGAATTTTGCGGTAGACTAAATGAATAATAGAAAATGATAGAGGAGCACTTTTTGTGGTATGGCAGAAATGTTTTGCTATTAGGAGATTATTCACATAATTGAACCCATAAATTGCTAAATGGAAGGAGAAAATGGCCCTAAGTCATTCCAATATAAACCTAAGAATATTTGAAAAAAAATGTAAAATACATTTCAAAAAATAAAAGCTGAGTGAATCCCCATAAGAAGGGAATTTCACACAGGCAGAGTCTGGGACATCATTGCTACTGTCATCATGGCCACCTTTCCTAGTACACATATAAAGCCAGGAAGGAAAAAAAACAAAAACAGGGATGCCTATTTTATCCTGTTTTTAGTGCTGCTACCTAAATTTTGACCACAACAACATTTTAAAATACTGAAAAACTACAAGTAACTAAAAATGTAGGGACAGAATCATCACTCTTTGTACACAAGAATAAACAGTTTACCCACAAAATCATAAGTGGAAAATTTATGAGAATCACAGGATTAATCTGGAGATTAATTTATCTATCTATCTGTCTATCTATCTATCTATCAATATATATATATATATATATATAATATATATATATATATATATATATATATATATATATATATATATATATATATATACAGAATTTCCTATAGTCCAGAATCAACATATAGGAACTATAATTGAATGATCCAATCAATATTAGCAAAAATACTATAAAATATCTAAGAATAAACTGAACAGAAAATACATATAGTATATATAAAGGAAAATTTTCTAACAGAATGCAAAGATTAGAAAAGTGAAGAAGCACTACCTTTGATATATGCAGTGATTCATGTTGTATAAAGCTAACCTCTAAATTCATTCACAAATTAAATATCAGACAAATAAAATGGATCATAATGGGATTTTCTTTGGGAACATAAAACAATAATATGGAAAGCCTTCTGCAAGTAAGGATATAAGGAAGGAGCCAGGAATATTTTGAAAAAGAAATATAGTGCTTTTTTTTCACTCTGTGAATTAAAATATTTAACACAAAAATATTTAAAACCAGGGACACCATGAAAAAAAACAGACGATTTTTAAAACAAAGAAATCCAAAAACATATTAAGGAATTAGGAGGATTTATAAGTCAAGTATTCATTTCTAATGAAAAGAAATTGATTCAATTTTAGAGACAAAGTTGACAACATGATAAAATTGATTACAATGTGACCAACGTTTTACCTGTTAATTGACCCAAAGTGAAAATCAGAAAAATGCAATGATAATATAAATATCATTTACTTTCTAGGATTTCTTTTAGTACTTTATTTCTAAAACTTTATAATGTATTCATTAAGAATATTTCATACAATTTGCCAGTCTATGTCTTTTGATTGATGAGGTTAGGTCATTTATATTCAAAGTTATTACTGAGATATGATTTGTATTCCCAGGCATTTTGGTTAATTTCTGATTTTCCTTTTGAATTAGTTTCTCTATTGTTTGACTTTTTCTTTAGTGTAGTTCTTCCTTTTTCTTGTTTTCATTTTTATTTTTCATTTCTTCTTCATGAAATATTTTGCTGAGAATGTTCTGCACTGCATGCTTTCTAGTTGTGAATCCTTTTAACTTTTGTTTATCATGGATTTTTTTATTTCATTGTCAAATCTGAAGCATAATTTTGCTGGGTACAGTATTCTTGGTTGACATCCATTTTCTTTCAAAGCTTGGTATATATTATTCCAAGACCTCCTAGCTTTGAGCATCTGAGTTGAGAAGCCAGCTGATATCCATATACCTTTCCTTCTAAATGTAATGCAATCTTTATCTCTAGCACCCTTTAAAATTCTTTACTTATTCTGTATGTTTGGCATTTTCATAATAATGTGCCTTAGTATCGGTCTATTATAATTTTGTATATTTATTTGGGATCCTCTAAGCCATGTATTTGATTTTCCATTTCATTCTTTAGGTGTGGGAAATTTTCTCATATTATGCCATTAAAAAGATTGTACATTCCATTGGTTTCCCTATTAGTAGGCAGAATAAATATTGTCAAAATGGCCATACTTCCAAAAGCACTACACAGATTTAATGCAATTCCTATTAAAATTCCAATGACATTCTTAATAGAAATAGAAAAAGTTGTAAAGAAATTCATTTAGAAAAATAAGAGACCATAATAGCCAAAGCAATCCTTAAGGAGGAAAACTGAAGCAAGAGGCATCACAATACCAGACCTTAAATTATACTACAGAGGCATAGTAACAAAATCAGCATGGTATTGGCACAAAAAAAAAGATATGTAGACCAATGGTACAGAATAGAAGACACAGAGACAAACCCACATAAATACAGTTATCTCATACTAGACAAAAGTGCCAAAAACATACATTGGAAAAAAGTTAGCCTCTTCAACAAATGATACTGGGAAAATTGGGAATCCATATGGGAATCCAACTCAAAGTGGATCAAGAACTCAGGCATTAGACTAGAGATCTTGTGCCTAACAGAAGAAAAAGAGGCCCAAATCTCCATGATATCGGCTTAGGAACTGAGTTCCTTAACAAGACACCTAAAGTACAAGAAGTGAAATCAAGAATCAACAAATGGAATGGAATCAAACTAAAAGCTTCTTCACAGCAAAGAAAACAATCAAGAATATGAAAAGAGAGCCTACAGAATGGGAGAGAATCTTTGCCACCTGCACCAGATAGAGCACTAATCTCTCAGTATATATAACAACTCAAAAACTTAACACCAAAAGAAGAAATAACCTAATCAATAAGTAGGCAAAGGAACTGAATAAGGCTTTTCACAGAAGAAGAAATGCAATTGGTCAACAAATATATGAAAAAATATTCAACATCACTAGCATTTAAAGAAATATATATCAAAACTATACTGAGATTCCATCTCACCCCCGTCAGAAGGCAATTTTCAAGAATATAAGTAACAATAAATTCTGGGAAGAATATGGGGATAAAGGTATACTCATACATTACTGGTAGTACTGCAAATTGGTGCACTCTGGAAAGCAGTATGAAGGTCCTCTGAAAACTTGGAATGGAACCATTTGACCTAGTTATCCCACTCCTAGGTTTATACCTAAAGGACTTAAATCAGCATACTACAGTGATATAGCCACATCAATGTTTAGAGCAGCTCAATTCAGAATAACTAAACTACAAAATCTTCATAGGTACCCTTCAACTGGTGAATGAATAAAGAAAAGGTGGTATATTTACACAATGAATACTACTCAGCCATAAAGAGAAATGAAATTATGGCATTTACCTGTAAATAAATGGCACTGGAGACTATCATGCAAAGTGAAATAAGCCAATCCCCAAAACCAAAGGCAGAATGTTTTCTCTGATATGCAGATGCTAAATCAGAATGAAGGGTACTTTTCTTCTCACAGAGAAGAAAGTACCTTGGTTAGACAAAGAGGAATGAAGGGAAGGGAGGAGAAATGGGAATAGGAGAGAAAGTAAAATGAATTGGACATTACTTTCCTATGTGCATATATGAATACATGCCCAATGTACAAACCAGAATGGGAAGTTATATTCCTTATATGTATAATATGTTAAAATACATTCTACTATCATGTATAACTAATGAGAACATATTAAAAATACTCATACAACGTTTTAATAATTTTATAAAGTATTTCTTTTTATATAGTTTCTGTATTTCCCAAGATTTTTATATGAATTCACATCATTTCTTATTAAAATGATCAAAATTTTTTCATTAAAATATAACAATTTTTCCAATAGTCAATTATGATTCTGAGTATACTTAATCAATTTTCTAATATTGATATTAGATATTGTGAAAGTCCATTAGATATTTTTAGAGTAATTTTGAGCTCCATTCATCAAATAGTTTGCTGTATGCATAAAATGGAATCTAAATACCACTTACCTGAAACCTAAAAATCCAAAAAAATTTTTAAGTTTTTTTTAAACATTGACATAATTTGAGAAAATGCCATTTCTCTGATGAAAAGGAATTTTCTGTGGGGAAAGTATCCTCAAAGCAAACTTTTCTGAGTGGCATTTGCATTTCTGTTGACTCCAATGAAGATAAAAACCTCAATTACTGCTATATTTACAAATATCCAAACTATTCCATAGAATGAAGAGAAAGTATTGATGATTAGAAATTTTGAAAAGTGGAGGTCCTTATGGGCCTGGGATTTCAGGTGAAGAATTTATTTTAAATGAAAGAGCCACTCAGTGTGTGGAGGGTTTCACATGTGTGTATCAGGCCCACTAATGCTGTGAGAATTAATGACTCATAGCAAGAGAATGCTGCTTTTCAAAGTCATTTTATTAGACAACAATGATTTTAATGAATGAACATCACACAGAAAAGCAGTTCAACCTCAAAAATGATTCCCTAGTATACTCTTCAACTTGGAAATAGACATGGAATCTTTGCTTTAACTTATCATTCATTAATGTCCCCTCAAACAGGACAGATATGCAAAATGATGCTTCTCAAGTGATTCAGAAACAATTTGCATCTATGGTAACAACTTTCAAAGGTATAATTAGAAAAATTAATTTACAAATAATTCTCAAACATTATTACAGACTGTACAATAGATATCAGCCTCTTTCCTGAAATATTTGGTAAGAGTTTATATATAACAAATTGTTGTATAATCTCATTGTTTTCTCATGAAAACATAATTTAATTAAATATTTAATATTTGAATTTCTGCCTTCCTTTGACCTGTGTAATATTTGTAAAATAATAATGACTAGAAATTTAAGCTATAAAGAGAAAAAAAGGGATATGTAATACATATGTAAACTGAAACCTCGGTGTCAGAATGTAGAAGCAGAGGTGGAGCCAGCACCAGAGCCTGAAGGATTAATATAAAATTCTAGTGTTCATGCCGTTGAATTCCTAGAAAGAGAATGAAGCTACAGTTGGAAAAGTAATAGAAGAAATTAACAGCAATACATTTACAGATTCAGGAAAGTAATCAAACAGCAACAAATTAAACTCAAAGCAACTTGTGTTAAGGCACATCTTAGTGAAACTCACAAAAAATAAAAACAAAAGAATCTCAAAAAGTCATCAGCATCACCTCTTATCTATATAAGGCAATAAATATTCAATTCCTCATAAGAAACCATGAGAACCAAGGGTGTTTTCTTTTTCTTTTTCTTTCTTTCTTTTTTTTTTTCCAATGCTTTTCAAGTGCTAGGGAGGGGGAGGAAAAAAATAAAAACTGTCAGTTCAAAATTCTATAGCAAGCAAAATTTTCTTTTCGAATGAAAATGAAATGACAGGCTCAGATAAAGGAAAACTGAGAAAATTTGTGACCAGATCAAAGTCAAAAGAATGAATAAGGAAGTTCTCTAACAGACAAAATAGTGGATCCTAGAACATCAAGAAAGCAAAGGGAAGTAAAGATGTGGGTAAACACTGCAGATTCCTTCTCTTTTGAAGTTTTCCATATTATGTTTCACGAGTCAGCAGATGCCACAGCACTTCTGATGTGGTTCTCCATGTACATAGATAAAATATTTAAAACAGTTGTATTATATAGGAGAAGAATAATAAAATATAAGCAGAGGCTTGAACTGGTCAAAAGGTAATACCAGTAAACTATATTTGTCTATAGAGAGATTTCACAATATTATACCAAATTGTTCTTCAAATGAGGAAAGTTTCCATTTCACAACATTCTTATCACACCTATACTATTGAACTTTTAATTTTCACAATCCAGTAAGTCATAAGGTATTGCATAGTCATTTTAATATGCACAACCTAAATGAAATGAAGACAGGCATCTTTTCATGTGTTGATGAGCTATGATTCATTTCCTCTGAGGCAGATGCCTGTTGATCATTCTACTACATAAAATATGATAAAAAGGGTATTTCTGTATTACATGAATAATAGGAACTGAGAAATAAGGATCTGAGGATCTGAGAAATAAGTTTGGAGTTAAGAATTCATGTGAAGTTCATGTATTCCTGAATAACCAAATCACAAGATCTCAAACCTAAGTTCAGAGAGGCATCAAAATTTTCCTGATAAAAATAATGCTTATTTAAGAATACAGGCTCCTGCTTGCTAATTGATTTCTAAATATTCTAATTATACTAAAACCTGTGACTAATAATCCTGAAGAAAATAAAGGAGCTGGAGTCTTGGAGTGGTGCTACCACCAGGAGGAGAGCAGGTATGAAGAATGGTCTGAGCATAACAATGAAAAGTCATAGTGAGATAGGTTGTAAAATTATATTCCAGTTATATACTGTTTACATGAAATTCATCCTAAAGGCACAGATTCAAAAAGAAAAGATGGGGAAAGAATGTTAAGCAAACACTAAGCAAAAGAAAACTAAGCAAAAGAAAATTAGTATAGCTTAACTATACTAATTCCATCCATAGATGATATAACTGGCAATATTAAACAAAAGACAAAACCAAATTCACAGCCAAAATTCAATAAAAAGTTGAGAAAAGCCAAGAATATAAAACAAGGACCAAAGTCAACAATAAGCTTTCTATCCAAAGAATTAGCGTTAAAAGAAGAGAGAGAGAACAAATTTTTAAATATTCTTAGTAACCTCAGAGAGCAAGATAAAGAGAAATTATATCCATAAAAAATTAAACTGATAGTTTGGAAATTAGAATTTGGTCATTGAAAATAAAATGATGAGAATAGTGAGCTGAATTTCAAATTTCTCACAGGTGAAGAGTGAATTTGATCAAATGTCAAGAGCCAAGGTACTAATCCAGAATGTATTGCAAATGATAACTTAATATAAAGGATAAAATAAAATTATATTTAAAAGAAACAGAGGACATATCAAGAACTTTATCTGACTCATTGGGTTTCTGGCAGAAGATACTTTTGTGGTTACATAATACACATAGCAATAGGGAAGAAATTTTCAGAATTTAGCATACATATTACTTCTTGTTCTTGAAAGAGACCTGCAAGCCTTGCATTGCTGCAACCTAATTATAAACAAAATGTGACATCTCTGCCACAGCATATTTGAAAAAAAGTAGTCAATCAGTAGTACTCACATGTTCTGGTTTGAGGGAGAAAAAGTAAGAAAATCAGACACATCCATTGAGCCACCTACAACATCATCCATACACTTTATCTGGGAGAATTAACAGTTTTACTAAAATAAGCACATTAATGCACACATATCCATACATACTAAGAAATTAATTACTGGCTTCAAAGTTATAGCCATTAGACAAAACACCATGAAAAAGACCTACAGTTAAAATTGTAAGGTATTACTGCACATCTGCTAGTTGTTGCTTACAAAAGCAATAATATTCTTTAAGTAGGAGCCTAGAAGATCCTCAATATGACAAGTGAGTCAGTATAGATGGAGACGGGGAGGAGAGCACATGTGAAAGTTGCTGCTTTGCTAACAGGGAATGTATATGCTGATTATGTGGTGCAATAAAAGGACACCTTTAAACATACACTAAGCTTAAAGGTAATCATTTGTGGAAGAAATACAGCACATTTTGCACATTTTGTTTCTATTTTTCCTATCATTTTATCTGGCTGATTTGTAAGAATTTCCTACAAGAACTTTTTCTTAGTAATTCAGATTTGTAAACCTTCTCCAAATTCATAAATTGACTTATAACTTTTGACTAAAATATCTTTGATCCAAACATGAATTCTTAATTTTTATTCAAAAGAGTCATTGTTTTGCAATTGATTTTTGCTTTTGAGTTTTAAAAGGTTCTTCTCCATTGCAAAATCTTGAAGATGTTCTTTTAGATTTTCATACCCCGATGGCTTTGCTATTCATATGTAGGCCCACAACAAATCTAGATTTTATCTTTATATATAGCATGACAAATTTACCTCCATCCATCCACTAAAAAATCCTTTCCTGTCCAGAGTGAATGGAATTGCAGTAGAATGGAATACAGTGTAACCAATGACTGTAGGGACAGAGTGCGTCAAGGAAGCAGAGCCTTAAAAATCAGAAAGACTATTTGATTCTTTGGTGTAATGGGAAATAGGAATAATAAAGTGTCTTTGGTTGAGGGCAAAATAATTTTAAAAACCTGTTGAGGCCAATGGGCAGAAAGCAAGGGAAGCAAATCTGGAGACTGCCACCGTATATAGACCTGATGAGAATACAACAGCCAGTTAAGTAATGGATACCAGACATGTTGCTGAGGGGAAAAAATCAATAAGACCTGGTTTCCTTCCCTTTTTCCTCAACCCTAAGCTCTAGGAAGGCAATGGTGTTTGATTTCCTACTATATAGACAGTGCCTAACCCAGGACATAATGAGAAATGCTCAATACCAAACAATGAATGGAAGAATAGAAGAATGAAATAATAATCATCAGCGCATCAATTTCTGAATATAAGCAATGTTATAAAATGATAGTATAGTAATTAGTAATATGTTTTGCGTCTGGAATGAAGGAGAACAATACCACACTGAAAAGCATGAATTATCTGGATATAGAAATAAAGCATAGATGTTGAGCTGACATGCTAGTGAGTCATCCATTTACTCTGTGGATTGTTGAAGATCAAGGGATGAAGAGAGTGTAAGAGAACAGTACCAAATATACAGATTTGTGAGCTAGCCATGTAGAGTGCAGAACTAAATTCAAAGGAGGCTCTAGAAAATAAATGAAGCAAGGCTTTATTTGCTTTGCAAAACTAAATCACAAAACTAAGAAAACATTGCTGCAACCTAATTATAGGAAAGGAAAGCAAAGCAAATAAAGAATGGGATCTATGCTAGAACACATTAGAAAATATCACAACTTTTAGGATGACATTTCTAAGTACCAATTTGACTGCTCTTTGGAAAAGCAAAAACTAATTTTCTAGGATACATTAACAGCAAACATCTAGTGAAGGAAATGTTTATTATTTAAGATACACACACCATATATAAAAATAATATCAGCAGTAAAATTTTTAGACATCTTATATCTTATGAAATTTAAAAGTAGAATAAATTTATAGAGTCCCACAGAGGATGAATGTGCAAAAGCAAGTAAAATTCTAGTAAGATCCATAAAGTTGTATGTGAGTTGGCATCCAATTATACCTTTTGGAAAACTTACAGTGCCACAACATTTCTACAAAAGTGTTATTTTATTTTATAAGAGCATAACACCACAGGCATAGAATATTCATATGAAAATGCTACAATGCAATTTGTGGAATGAGAAAATGTAAGATGAATTTCAAAGCCTTCTAATAAATTCCAAATAACAATTTTATTGGCAGAATAGCATGACTATTTTATACTTGCATTCTAACATTTTACAATAAATGATATTCTGAAAATTTTCCATGAATTTAATAACATAGTAAGAAAGTAATTTGCAGATGAATATTCACAAAACAATTTATTCTAAATCCATTTCAAATAAATTTAATGTTGTCTTATTAGCAAAGGATGAAGTGAACTTTTATAATTCTAAGTTTAAAATGTTTTCATCTAATTCTTATCTAATTTTGATTGAAAATATAAGATCAAATGATACTATCTGTCACCATTTATTTACATAAATTTGAATGGTTTTGTATAGAAATAAAATAATTTTAAATGAAGAAAATCACTGTTTTTACACATAAGAATTCTATGGAGAAAACAGAAAGCATTCATCATGCTTATGTTTATATACCAATTTATTGATTTGTTGATTTTTCCTTCTTATTAGTGCTTTATATAGTTTCACATAATTATGGGGTTCATTTTGACTTACTCATAAATGCATGTAACATAATTTGCTCCATTTCAATCCCCAAGACTATCTCCTTCCCTCCCCTTGTCTCCCTTCTTTCTTCTAGTTATTATATATATATATATATATATATATATATATATATATATATATATATATATATATATACCTCTACTCTATATATATATATTACACATTAACTAAAGAAAGTTATATATATATAACTCTACTGTGTCATTTCTCTTATCATGATATCCCCTTTTTATTAAGTTCCTATTTCTCTCTTGCTTCTGCATAAGAGAGGGAAAAAATTGACTCTTGACTGGCTTATTTCACATAGCATGATATTCTCCAATTCCATTAAATGGCATTCCCTTTTTCTTTATGGGTTAAGTAAAACTCCAAAATGTATATATACCACATTTCATTTTCTTTATCCATTCATCTACTGAGGGACCCCAGGCAGGTTCCATAACTTGGCTATTGTGAAAAGTACTGCTGTAAACATTTGTATGCATGTAGCACTGTAGTATTCTGATTTTGGTTCTTCAAGGCTAATACCCAGGAGTGGGTTAGCTGTTTCACTCTAAGTCTTTTGAAGAATCTCCATACATATTTCCAAAGTGATTGCAGTCCCACTGACAACGCATGAGTGTACCTTTTGTCCCACATCCTAACCAGCAGTTTTTGTGATTTGTATTTCTATTAATTGGCATTCTAACTAGAATGAGATGAAATCTCAGTGTAGTTTTAATTTGTATTTCCCTGATTGCTAAGGATGTTGAACATCTTTTTTTTTTTTAATAATTGATGGCCATTTGTGTGTCTTCTTTTGAGAAATGCTTTGAGAAATACTTTATATTCCCACTTATTGATTAGGATATATGTGTGTTCTGGACATTACTTCTCTGTCAGAAGAATAGCTGAAGAAGATTTTTTTCCCATTCTATATGCTCTCTCTTCATTCTTGTAATTGTTTCCTTTTCTTTTTAATTTGAAGCTATTCCATTTAATGATTCTTGGTTTTATTTCTCAAGATTTAAGAGTCTTATTAAGAAAGTTGGTGTGCCAATTTATTTAATCAATCCTTTTAAGTTAACATATTATAATAGTTTTGTTTTGTAACATCAAAAATGTAATAATGTTCATTGTCTAATATTTCAAACCCAAATTAAGATTTTGTATCTTAAAATACAATGGTATGTTTGTGCTAATATGACTCATTTCAGTGAGGCTAAGTTTACAATGGGTCATGAAGCTTGCCTCTACTGATGGATAACACAGTTTCATGCTCTTATAATCCCAGATAACAAGGGCCAAGCTTAGGTGAAATTCCAAAGTGAGATGATTCTGCCAAGATCCTGGAAAGTAACAGTCCTCAGTAAGAGAGGACATAACAACTTAATTAATATTTCACTCCAAAAATGTCTCAAGAATTCAATGAGATGTATGTAAACATTTCTCATTTACATATTTTTTTAAAAAATTAAAAACCTAGAAAGGTCTGTTATTTAACATATTCAACTATAGACTACTGGAGCATGGATAGAGTATAAGGTATTATTTCCCTGCATAACTAGCCAACTGGAATCCATACAGCCAATATGGGACACTTAAACCTAAAGTCCATTGCATAAAATGGATTAGAAATAATAATACATAATGAAAATATACAACTAGATGTTTTTTATTTTAGTAATATAAAAAAGTAGACTACACTGAGTCCAGAATCTAGGAATATTTGCATAGAGTTAGACACAATTCCTCATTTATTCTTGACATGCTCCAACTTATCAAGTGGCTATGTGTAGGAAACCTTTCCAGATGCAGAATAACATTTCTTAAATAATACAATACTGGGAAATGTCAAATGTATCCACTCCATTATATGATAGCTCTAATTTACTAAGTATTATATTTCTAGACAAATAAATTTCTGTTTTCAAGTGGGAGACAATAATTCTAACCTGCCAATGGAAAACAGAACAAGGTTATAAAATACAGCATGTTTAGAGGACAGAGGAGTTTTCAGAGGTGAAGAATTACAAATACAGTAGCAGCTAAATAGCAAGAAGACCAGACTTTGCTCTGAATGGCAGTTAGGGTTTACTTCAGTATACACAAGGGCACTGAGGGTCCACAGACAAATTCTTTCAAGTTATGGAAAAAACAAAACAAAGAAGGAAAAGCAATAAATAATGTGTGAATGGTGCTGCTCACAGCTTGGAGGGATAGAATGGAACCCACTCAGAGTAGGAAAGGAAACTTATAGAAACAGAGAGGAAGAAACAGAAAAGATATTCTTCAATATTAGAAAAAATAATGAGAGCATTTAATGATACTCCAATTAACTGAAATACATTCCACTGACTTTTCCCAGGAGCTTCACAATGGGAAGCAGGCCATCAGATGTATTCTTCTTTGTATTTACAGGTTTTCTTGCCTTCCTGTCTTGGGGGAAATCCTCTACCTAACATTGCCTATCCACAGTACTCCTATGTAGAAAACACATTTTAAAATAATGTTGATTTTAATGAAACTAGTAAAATAGCAACATGTGCCCTACCCCATTTTCTCCCATTGTCCCAAATGTGGAATACCTACCAAAATTTAAATAGAGCAAGAATTATAGAAATTATGGTACCATTTTAATAATATTTGAATACTTATTTTAATTGAAAACTTGGGACCTAGTGGGTTAAAAATGAGTTTCAAAGTCAACCCTTACAATGCACAGGTGGTGTTTCTGACTCCAAGGGCAGAGCCTTGTGCTAAGGGCTCCGCCTTTCTTAGGGGGAAGGGCAGAGACATATTACATTTTGATTTGTCTTTGCAGGACCTGTCGCATAGTATGTTAGCCTAAGCTGATCTCCAGAAGATTCTGGAAGTGTTCTTTGACACAACAAAGATGTCTTCACAGTATTTAAAAAGAAGATATAGAAAATCTGTTCTTAATATTAAAGCCTCCACATATAAATCATGAAGCCTTTGTTTCATCAGCAACCTTAAAGACGCTGAATTTTAGCAAATGGTTACCACAGTAAGCCAGATGGTAACAGAAGCATAAAAAATGCTGAAGAAATTTAAATTTCTGATTTACTTAATCATGAGTGAATACCAATAACTTACATATCATTCTAATGGAAATAGCTCATATTGTTATCTATACCTTCTCTCCTCCCACTATGTAGAATTTATGACTGATTTTAGTTGAAATTTTTTATTTCAAATTATATTTTTCCACTGCATTAGTATTGTTTGTAATGTCTCTAAATCTCAAGTTTTCACTTGGTAAATCATATTATTTTTAGTAGCTCCACAGGGTTTTCATAGATTCATAAAAAGTAAATTATGTAGCATGTAAAGTATCTCACATGGAATATAGAATATCACAGAGTATAAATTTCCTATTATATAATAGAGTATATATTATATAATAGAGCATATATATCCTATTCTCTCTTCCTTCTTCCACTTCAACATTATCTCTACATTATCAGAAGTAAATTATTCATATGTTATAGCATTCATGCCTATGATAGGGATAAATATTTGTATTTCACCTTTTAAGCTAAATGTAAATATAAATGCAAATCTTACTTTAATTCAATCAGATGTGATAGCCATTATTATCATTTGACAGTTTTCAGGCAAATGAAAAAGAATGAAATGGAACTACTATTGTTGTTCTATTCTTTGTTTTAACAGCTGGCAAGATACATCCACAGATTAGCATTTCCTGTGGAAGTTGTATCATTGTTACAAGTCAGCATATCTATGTAGAATCTGTGTCACGGATGTTAATGTACTCCAGGTTTATAATATTTTCATACTGCAAAGTACATAAAGAGCTGCAAATACTCCAGTCAGGAACTGCAATCATGAGGGAATGCAATTAAAAGTCAGACATCAAAGGAAAGAGCAATTCAATGAAATCACTTGAGCATTTTAATGCCATGTAAATAGATACAAATAATGATCCAAAAGTTAAGAAATAATTCTAAAAGTCAGTTGTGTGTTTAAAGCTTCATAAAATCCCAGTGATAATGATGGGAGATATTCACAGGAAATAAGATTGTTCAGGTGTCACCTGTTACCCTTACCTTCTTCACGTCTTCATTGGGTTTCCTGAGGAAGAAATGTTTATGTACATTTACCTATCTCTATAACAACCTAAAAGGACCATACGTTTTTTAACAAAATACTGAATTTAATTGATCCGAGCAAGGTATATAATTGTCGTGGAATAAGCTTTCTAGTTGCTTATTTCATTTTTTTTCTTTCTTAGAAATTAAGAGTTGTTTATTTAAATGAGTCATCCTAAATTTAAACAAGTTCTTTTTAGTAAAAATGTTTATCCCAGTAAGTGAAATTTTCCTTCCACCATATAAAATGGTAGATAAACATGTATCTCCTGTAACATTTATTTTGGTCACTATACAGATAGTCATGGTGAACTCCTGTAATTTTTCTTCTAATTTTTAATATGATTTTAGATTAATTTAACAAATATATATATGAAAACTGTGAAAGACATAATGAAATAAATATCATTTTTACCCAACAATAAACAGAACAAAAGTGTTGTCAATATTGTTATGTCTTCTTGTGTGTTTGTTCCTTACCTCATCTGCCCCTCTCAGAGTAACAAGTCTTGAATCTTATATTCATCGTCCTTAAGAATTTTAAATTTTATTTTATTTTATTGAGGAAATAACACTTTTAAATGTGCAATGAAATACTGTTAACAATAAGAATGAGGTCGTATGGCATACCTCTATAATTTGCATAACAGAAATTTTATACCCATAAAACAGCAACTCCCTTTTGGTCTCCCCCTTGCCCTTTGACAACCACATTTGTACTCTGTGCTTTTATGAATTTGACCTCATGTAAGTCTAGTCATGCAGAGTTTTCCTTCTGCAACTGGCTGGCTTACTTCATTTAGCATCATGTTTTCAAACTTAAGAAAGATTTGGCATGTGGCAGGATTTCCTTCTTCTTTAAGTACTTGAAGTACTCCACTGTGCATGCATGCTTTATTTTCACTACCAACTCATTGATCAATGGACATTTAGGTTGTTTCCATATCTGGCCCATGATGAATAGTGATTCAATAAACATGGAAGTGTTGCCATCTCATTGAGATACAGATTACATATATTTTAGGACAAACACCATGAAATGGGATTTTTGGATCAAGGCTGGAAGGATCCTGATTTCAAAATATATTGCAAAAAAAGTAATACTGCAAAATCTGCAAAATTAAATATTGCAAAAGTAATAAAAAAGTATGACACTTTGGTAAAAACAGAGATATAGACCAAGGAAACTGAAGAGAGACCATAAATAAGCCCATGCATGTTCAGTCAACTCATCTTGACAAAGACACCAAGAATACACAATGAGTTAGGGATAGTCTCTTTACGAACTTGTTTCTGAAAAACCTGGTACACACAGAAAAGTGAAATTGAAACTTATCTTATACCACACACAAGAGAGATAGGAATTTGGGATAGAGTCTTAAGGGAAATGAATCATTGAGATTCAGAAAGCACTAGTTGTAAATCTTGAGCAAGTGGTTGTTGGATCATGCCCTTGTAAAATGAGGGCAATATGCAAACACAGTGAAAACCTGCATGAAATTGTCCAGTTCCACCTTGGCCCCACCTCCAATGTGTCCCCTGATATAGCCCTTCAATAAATATTGGACCCCCAGCCAAAGGTGGGCTTCTCACTCTGGAGAGAGAGTGTGTTCTCCAGTGAATGTGTATCTACCTGTGTAAGTTAACTGCTGTCTGTCCCGTTGCCTGGCTCTTGCTGAAACTGTTTTCCATTGCCTGTGCCAAGAGCCCTGCTGGCCCTGAGCTGAGTTCTTCTCCCCTCAAAGAACTCTTCTGACCCTCCTCCTGACCATTTCTTCTCCTGTGGTACAGGGATCAACTCAAAATAGGCTGAAGACTGAAATTTAAGAACTGAATCTATAAAAACTCGTAAAACATAAGTAAAATACTTCATAACATTTGTCTTGGTCATGATTTTGTCTATATGACACCAATAGCCAAAGCAACAAAAGCAAAAATAGACAAGTGGAACCTCAGCAAACTGAGGAGTGTCTGGAGCAATAGAGACGATCACAGGGTTAGGAGACGACCAACAGGTTTGGAGACAACACTTGCAAACCATGTCTCTGATCGGAGTTCAATTCCAAAACATAGAGGAAATACCTACAACTCAATTGAAAACAAACTAATAACCCAATCAAAAATGGTAAGAAAGTTGAATAAACATTTCTTTGAAGCACATGTTAAAATGACCAACAAATAAATAAGACTCAACATCTGTTATCATTGAGGAAGTGCAATTCAAAAACCATGAGATATCACCTCACTCCTGTTATGATCATTGTTGTCAAAAGAATAAAAGGAAAAAGAGAAAACAATGACTATCAGTAAGGATGTGGCAAATTTGATATATTAGTACATTTTTTGATGAAAAGGCAAAATAGTAGAGCAAGTATAGAAAACATGATGGAAGTTTCTCAAAAAGTTAAAAATAAAACAACCTTAAAGTTTTTAAACATCAACTAATCCCATATGTAACATTATACTTTGCTAATAATATATATGTGATTTTTTTATTTGTTTTTGTTATTTCTAAAAGTAATATTATCCTATTTAGTATTTACCAGATTTAGTATTCTGAATCTGGTAACTCAATATTATGTTTCTAATATTCATCCTTTTGTATGAAACTATAGTTTACTCATTTATTTATTCTAATTTGCATATATATCTGCAGAATGCCTTACAATTCATATTACACACATAGAGCACAATGTTTCATCTCTGGTTGTGCACAAAGTAGAGTCACATCCTTTGTGTCTTCATACACGTACTTAGGGTGTTAATGTCCATCTCATTCCACCATCTTTCCTACCCCCATGCCTCCTCCCTTCACATCCCTCCAGTTTGCCCTATCTAGAGTTCGTCCAATCTTCCCATGTTCCCCCTGCCACCCCATTATGAATCAGCATCCTTATATCAGAGAAAACACTCAGCATTTGGTTTTTGGGGACTGGCTAACTTTACTTAGCATAATATTCTCCAACTCCATCCATTTACCTGCAAATGCCATGATTTTATTCTCTTTTAATGCTGAATAGTATTCCATTGTGTATATTTACTACATTTTCTTTATTCATTAACCAATTGATGGGCATCTAGGTTGGTTCCACAGTTTAGCTATTGTGAATTGTGCTGCTATAAACATTGATGTGGCTGTATCCCTGAAGTATGCTGTTTTATATCCTTTGGGTACAGACTCAGGAGTGGGATAGCCGGGTCAAATGGTGGTTCCATTTCCAGTTTATATTCCTCTAAAACATTCCACTATTTATCTATACCTGCCACAGTCCGGCTGCAGCAAAATAGCCGGGGGGTGACAAGGAATTTGTGTACATTGATACACCAGGAGTTGGAGCTGTTTATTGTAGGACAGGAGGGGTATATATACATTCCACACAGCTTATCTTAATTAACATAAACTAGATACAGCAGTCAACCAATAAGGAATCTCCACACTTAATGGCTCATTACTTCACAAACCACTCCCTCTGGCAAAATGCCAGGCGCCATCTTGACTTGTTTACAGACCTTAACATATACCATAGTTTGTTTCTCCGTATTTTGGCAGATATTTTTCTATGTTTTGCAATTTCAAGTACTTCGTATAGCATAGTACTTCATGTTTCTTTTACATGTACAAAACAGTTCATGATCTAATACTGGAATTGTTCACTTACAGGCAGTGCAAATTTATAAGAGGTAATGCAGAACCTTTCTAAAGTGGTTTTAATGGGTTAGCTTCTCAATGATTATATAAAACAGAATTTGTAGTCACACATCCTTGACAGTGCTTAGCATTATCAACCTTGACAAATTTGGCCAATTATGGATACACACCATACATCATGCATACCACACCATACATCACTGGAGTTGACCAATGACTCTTTTCTTACCCACTGAAATTTGACTTGACCAAACCCTACCTTGACTTCATTCTTCACTTCAGACCCCTAAATTTTGGCATCTCCTCCAGTTACAGCAAACACTAAAGCACTGGGTGCGAGGCAGATCATTCTGGTTCCTCTATCCTAGACAGGCATCTACCTTATCATCCATTTCTGGACAATGTTACTAATGTTTTGTTCAAAATTATGGGGTACAACGTTTCCAATCTCTCTCTAAAACTGTAATGAAATGAAAAAATACTGTGTGCTTGCAAAACCAACCCGTAATTCCCAATATGTTTTGAGTTATTTAATCATTACAATTTTGAGTATAGGTTAGCTGTGATTAGCAATATTTTAAAGAGGGGCATTATTTTATCACGTTTAAGTTGAACAATTTGCCAAAATATCATTCCAGTAATCAGTTTAGAAACAGAGTTAAAGATCAAGTAATCAGTTTAGAAACAGAGTTAAAGATCAAGTTGTCTAACTCCTAACCCAATTGCTCTATTATAGAGTAGTATGACATAGAAGAATTTATTTTTATAGGCCATTGGTACATTTATTTAAAACTCATTTTAGATAGTGGGGAAACAATAGCAATGGAAATAAAATCAAATAATGGGAATCAGTATCCTCTTCTGACCAGAAAACAATTCCAGTAAATTTGTTTAGACAGAGAATTTTACGTGCATGCACCTACTATTTTTCTAGAAGAATAGAAAAATATGTGATAATTTTATTGGATGGAAAGAGAAAACATTGTAAGGATTTTGTTTTGAAGCATTTAATCTTCTCAAAATTGAGTAGTCTTATAATCACTTTGTCTTAAAACAAAATGAAACATGCAGGGGCTAGGATTGTGGCTCAGTGGCAGAGCACTTGCCTAGCACATGTGAGGCACTGGGTTCAGTCCTCAGCTTGTATAAAAATAAACAAACAAAATAAAGGTACTGTCTCCAATTACATATAATATTTTAAATGAAATATACATCTCTGTGATGTATTCATTGAGTGACAGAATGAATATCCAAGGTCTTCTTACTATTCCAATTTAATTTCCAAAAGTAGACGCTAAACCAAATTGTTCAGAGTCAGACTTGGCCAAATTGTCAGCCAACTGCTTCCCAAAAAAACCTGTCTGAATTATCACTTCTGCTTCTCTTCAATGTTGGTTTTCTAATCTGGAACTCCATGCCGTCAACTGTGTTTATTTAAATTCTATCCACCTTTTTCTCTGCTCCAGGCTCAGCTAAAGTTGCCTCCTTTCAAAATCTTTCAGCTAACTTTATGCATGCCATTCCTGCACTGACATTTTCACAGCTTATTCCATCAATCTCTTCCCATATCACTGATAATTCCTTCAGAGTTTTAATTCTGTCCCACATATGTTCACAAGTCCAGTACTAAGAGAATCCCTGCAGGTAGCTGTTGATTTTTTAATAATACATTCTAGTATATGAAAGTTCATATCTAATGTCATAATTTTCTCATTATCTCTAGCATGTTTAAATATCACATATAAATTTAAACAAGTTTGTTCTTTAAGTGAAAACACATCACTCCTAAAATAAATTAACCAACCCATATTATTCACTACATTCATAAGAAAATAGGAGGTGTATGCATATAGCTTTTCAAAAAATAAAGAAGCTGGAAAGTTGGACAATATTTCTTCTTTTATTTTCCCTACTTTTTAAAAAGTTTTATGTACATACTGAAATAATTTTGAATGCCACCTGAATCTAATGAACCAAGCAGGAAAAGGACTTGGAATAGGCAGAATTCCCACTACACATAAATACAATAGAAAGTCCAAAAAAGACAAAATTAAAAATAAATATTTCTAAATGATGTTCACCTCATTTTTTTAAATCTGGAATTTATCTCATCATGTCAGTATGCTATTATACATTTGTTTATCCAGTTTTCATTTTTTACTATTTATACATCTTCCACATATAGGGTAGAAGTTTTGCAATTTTGAAATTCTATTCAAATACAATGTTAAAATATAAAAGCCTTATAGACTTTAGCTCTACATATATTTGAATTTGCTACAGGCCATGTAGTAATATTTTAGCATTGCCTGTACTTTCATAGTTTGTAACGTTTTTTCAAGACTACACCAGATGAAAATATTTTAGAACAGAACCTCATCCAAAAATCTTCAAAAGTCCTAAGTCCCAGTTATATTCAACTCTGCAACTAAGGATAGTAAGAATTTTTCTCATATCTCTTGCATAAAGAACAGATACTTAATTTAACAGCATGGAGATTGTGGGCTTCTTAGATAGATTCAGGTAATTAACATTGATAGAAGAATCCGAACATTTTAGCAATGGCAGAACTAGTATCCAGGCTGATGGTGTTTCTCTTAGAGACAATAACTAGAAATGCTTCCTCAACTTAAACCAGGAATAATACAAAGCATATATGGTTATTTTGGATTATTTATTAGTGCTATTGTTTGGATATGAGATATACTCCCAAAGCTCCTGTGTTAGCAGGAAGGCTTAGAGGTGGACTGACTACATAACGAGAGCTATAACGTCATCAGTCCATCCTAGTTGGAATGTGCTAATTCTATGGTAACTGTGGGCAGGTAGGGCATGGCTGGAGGAGGTGGGTCGTCTGAGCAAGCCTGAGAGGGTTCACCTTCCCTGCATCCCTTCCCCTTACTCCCTCTCTATGCAGCCTGACCACTGTCAACAGAGCAGTGCTTCTTTGACAAGAACTTTCCTCGTGATGTTCTGCCTCACCTTGGGCCCAGAGCAATGGAGTGGGCCACCATGGACTGCACCTCTGAAATGTGAGTGAGAATAAAACTTTCTTCCTTTAAGGTGTTCTCGTTGGGTATTTCGGTTACAACAGCAAAAACCTGACTAACACAATTAAACACTATTTCATCATGGATGCCCCTCAGGATATGCAGTAGTTAAAAGGGGCTATAATATTAATGGCTGTTTTCTTGATGTTTAATTTACTATTTTAGAATGAGAGTATTTTAATATGAAATATAGAGTATAGAAATAGGATCGCATACATAGTGGAGAAAGAGAGGAACGCTAGGACAAAGTTTCTGACTCGAAGAAGGTATTCCTGATGGAGAGACTGAGTTCCTGTGGGAGAAGACTTCTGCCACTGAGGCAGGAGGCAAAAGCAAGATGCAATGAAGCAGTCACATCAGAGAAGGCATAAACGTATGATTAAAACTCACTCAAGGGATTCTATTTCCTGTATGATGCATTAAATAATCCCATGTACCCATATAAACCAAGCATATTCCTACCGCACAATGGTCCCTGAGGCTTCTTCCACAGGAAGCCTCCCCTCCCTGGGTCTGCACGGAATGCAACCTCATCTCCTTTCTATCTCTATACGCATGTCAGATACCTTCCCTGACCATTCCATCCAAAGACACAGCAGTCATTCTCTATCCTCCATAGCTTGTTTTAACTTTTCACTAACTTGTCTTGAATAGCATGCTATTTATTTATTCGGCATAACTATCTGTGTGAGAGAATGGCACAGTACTAAGGACCACAGGCAGACAGCTCAGTAAATCTGTTGACTGAGTGGGGATATGAGTGGGTGAAGAGAGAGCTGGCACATCACTCTCTTCCCAACTGCTCAAACAGTTTGAGATGAAAATGTCTGCAAAGAGGACAAAATCAGTGTGGTCAGAGAGCCATTTCAGCCCTCCAAGCAATTATGGGTCCATCAAAGGTATCTGACGGTTTTGTGATTTTGTAGTTATTGTGGTGTCATCTTGAATGGTTCATTAATTTTTCTAGATACACTTTAATTATTTTGCCTAGTGATGAAAAGGCCAGAGTTGAGGAAAATAATATTAAGTAATTATAAAAATAGCATATATTAGATATTAAGTAACAGAAAAAAGGTGATATCATTGAGTAATATAATTTTTGAAAGGAGTGCAAATTAGGCACTGCCCTGTAGGAAATCATGACTTTTAGTTAAAACACAGGAAGATAATACTCTAGATTTAATAAAACAGTTGCAAATAAATTAGCCCATATATTAACAATGTGCTTTAATTGTAATTCTAATTTATTTTCATTACTGTTACCAGGAAAACAGAGGTGCTAATTTCTTTCATATTATGTGACAATTCAGAAGCCATAAAGTTCCAATTAGCTTAAGCATACAAACACACACAAATACACTGGTTCTACTCAATCAAAATTGAAATCTTTTAGAAAGTGAAATATACACACTGTGAAAGCATTTCCAACTATGGCAGTGCCCATAATGAACAATATATCAACATTCGGATTGTAAAACTTATCTAGGTAGGGTGGTTCCCATTCGTGTTCTTGACTCTTTTACATAAGTAAAAAATCAAATTTTATTTCCACCTCTTACTTTCATCCTAGTGAATTATAGATCAAATAGGAATACAAGCCATCTCACATTAGAAATAATAACATGGAATATTTTACCAGAATAGAAAGAAGAACCATGTTTGAAATTTCATGTTTTATAATAATAACAATTTTATCACACTCCAATATATTTTAGTAATATTCAAATACAAAGAAAATAGCTGGCAAAATAAGGTTCCTCTAGAGTATGTCAAGCTACTGTTCTTGCAAAATAAAGAATAAATAAAATATGCTCAGAACTGGTAAGTGGAATTCACAGAAGAAAGACTGGATATTGGAATTTACCTGCCACTTTACAGGAAAACACTTTGGCAAATATATCACATTTAGTGTATTAAAATGTATGTGAACAATGAGTAATGGCCAAATGAACACAGAATGAGGGAACGAAATAGAATTTCTAATACCAGACCCATTACAAGCTGAAGAGATGCAAAAATTGCTTGCTCCATTTCTTAATTTCTCAGAGGGCTGAACTAGAAGCTCACTAAGGGACCAGG
Organism: Callospermophilus lateralis; assembly: GCF_048772815.1. NCBI lineage: Eukaryota > Metazoa > Chordata > Mammalia > Rodentia > Sciuridae > Callospermophilus > Callospermophilus lateralis. Next base: position 1,268,067 of record NW_027513245.1, on the reverse strand, counting down.
GATGCACATACAGTCATATATTTTGGACCCTATGTGTAAGTACAGGAATATTACAAGTATGAGCTCCAAACTCTACTCAGTGATCTATAATTTTAAATGTCTTTCCTTTTTTCCAATTATTGCAATACCTTATCACCTATATTTAGAAATTTATCTAAATGATAGAAAACTGATTAAAGGAGACAGTGGTTCCAGAAATATATGCTTCTAACCACCAGCCTCTTTCTCTAAGGGGATGCAAAATCAGATTTTCCCAAGGTCATGGAGAAGTAAATGCTTTACTCGACACAAAGATGTCACATGCAAATGCACTCTTTATCTCAAATTGTTTTGAAAATCAATATGACTGTCTTGTTCATATGGTATATAATAATGTGATTTTTGTTCTGGAACACATATTATGCATCAAAGTCCCCACTTCTCTGTTAAAATACTGCATCTTGTATCTTGTAAAATCTTTGCTGATCCATGATTTGTCTATTCTGGAATACTATTGTAACAATTAAATGTGCAGAAACAAAATTACTAAAGCAATTATAGTCATGGAATAATAATAATACCATTTCCTTGAAAACAGTGCATATTTAGGTGGTCCAATCTAGAATAGATTTTCATCCTAATGATTAACTTATTTTAAGTAACCATATTAAACTGTAATTTAACAACTCTTTTACCTTCAGAGCCCTTAGGTTTGGCTAAATAACAACAGCTCATCAAACAGGACCATCTCACAACCAGGGTACCAAAATGTAATTTTGCTGTGCTTCAAACAACCAACAATATCTGGTTTTGATTATTTGTGAAAATTTAAGAAATAAGATATCTATATAATATTTGTCTCTAAACTATGGATTGAGATGATAGAAAATTGTTTCTAAATGACAATTTAAAATATATATATATAGAATTATTTTATTTTGCAAAGTACTTGAATAATGACAAAAACATTTGGCAAGCTGACATCCTCAACAGCTCTATTAAATATATTTAGCCAGAAGTATACAATGTGTTTTATTTACACACAGCATATGTACATATGTGTGCATGTATTTCCAAGTATGAATAATGTCTATGTGGAAAAAGCCAGTATGATGATTCAGAAGCAAAGTAGTTCAGATGGACATGTGCTGCTTAGTGAAAATCAGAAGCAAAATTCCACAGGTCTTTTTCAGTAAGTGCATATGTATATAGCAGAATTTTTATGCATGAACACAGAAAACTATCTAAAATCATTTATAAAAAAGATTATGTGTAGCTCTGTCTACATGAATGAGCTTCATTTTCACTTAAATATATTCTGATTTTTCTTACATCATAATTTTAAGATACAAAAAATAAAGTCTCCAGAAAGACTACAAAGCACTTAGCAGAAAAGAAACCTAATAACTAAGCCACCAAACCACAAATAAAATGAAATGTATTGAAAAAGAACAAAATAGGAAAGTGAATATCTACAAGTATGTTATAGAAGCAGAAAATAAAGTGGTCATTTAGAGAAGTCTGTACTTAAAAATTCCTTTTCTCCAAGCCTGGCAGTGTGCAAGGTCAATTCTATTAATGCCTACAAATCAGATTAGAAAATTTAGTAGTATCAGCAATAACTGGCCACAATTACAATATTAAAATTAAGAAGTACGATTCTTAGAGTACTCTGTCATAGGAACAAAGGGGATGGATGTGCTCTCCTGGGAATAAAGAAGGCTGAAATGCTGCAATGCTGTTCTACAAGAGATCTCCACAGTATTTATTCCTTGAGGTTACTTTGGAACAGCATGCTTCAACAACAAGCACTATTAAAAATAGGTTCTATCCATTATATACTGAAAATCAACAAACTATTAAATATTCTGCCAAATAGCAAAACAAAGTCATGTCAAATAAACTAGGCATCGTACTTCAGCATGGGTATTTCTTGATTTTTAAATTAAAATAATTGGTAATAAATTATTTTTTTATATTGAAGATAGAGGTAGAGAAAGGCAGACAAGTTTTTATTTGCTCATGGTAAACAAATTGCATCTTCAGTTTTCACTGGATTAAGCTGACACATTTTTAATTAAATGGGAGTTTATAAAGTAGACTGTTTACTGCTGGTATTTAGCTCAGTATTTTATGTATAACTTTTTATAAATAAAAAAAATTTCATCACATTTTTTTCTGTAGGATGCAAAAGAAAGTGGTGGTGACTATAATTTATCATCTATTTGTCCAAATTAACAAGTGAATCTACTCATGGGGGCAGTATGTTGGCTGAGGGTATGCAAATTCTGGATTTGAGAGAACACTGGTGCCTATAACTGTGTCTCCCTGATTGCAAACCCAGGGGTTTCTGGAGTCAAGCAATCATCTTTGAACTTTGAGACACCATTGGTAGAAATGGAATCTCTAAGAGCCGGGAGTAATGACTTCTATAAAGGAGAAGGAGTGAGGAATGGGAAGAACTTGGTTCTGATTGAAGGCATCACCATTGGGACAATCAAGGTTAGTACTACATGCTATAGGCTTTGGAGTCAGATGCAAATATTAACCTGAGTCTGGAACTTGCTAGCTCTAATTACATGCAACTTTTGTAACCTTGCTAGTGCTCTAGTAATATGCTAATATTGATCTCATGGTGATGCTTATCTACTTGGATCTGAATGTTCATATTTCCTTCAAATTCATATGTTCAAACCTAATCACCAATGTTATGGAATTAGGAGGTGAGGCCTCATAAGGTGAATGAGATTCATGCTTTTATGAAAGTGGCCCGAGAGAGCTGTGTTGCCCTTTCCACCAGGTGAGGTTCCAAATATGCCAAGCAAATCAGGAAGCAGGCCTGCAACAAATGTTGAATCTACTGGCTTCTTTGTCCTGGACTTCCTGACTCCAGAATCATGAGAAACAAATGTCTGTTGTTTACATCCACTCCATTTAAGGCATTTTGTAATGGAACCCAGACATGCTAAGATATTGATAATGTGAGATAACTGAATAATAATTCAGAGGCTGGTACCCAGAGCTGTTGGCTAAAGACAGCTTTCATTACTGTGCTTAGCTCAAAAATGTCTTTATGTTTTGGTGAAAATTTTTAATGAATGTAACTCAAATATTTAATTATTTAGTTATAATAGCTCTAAAGTAAACATGTAAATGTGCTCTCACAGTGTAGACACAATCTGTAGCCTAAAAAAGTGACATAATAAACTCTCAATAAAAGATCAAGACATTACAATGAAATCATTTCTTTCACTAAGGTATGAATAATATCTGTCCAGAAATACCACAGTTAGGACCTTAAATTGCAAACCAACTTAGTAATATTTTAATACTAACAAACTCATAACTCACTAAGAATTACATAGACTTCAAATGTTAAAGTGTGATGATCTTTAAGATATTTGGTATGAAAAATCCATCCATACAACAATAAGATAACTCCAACAGTCAAAATTACCTTCTGGCTTTTAACTTTTTTTGTGTCCAAAACCATTTTCTATCTCTATATATCCCTCCACTGAGACTGTATATTTACCATTTTTCCAAATAGCACATGAGCTTTTCGAATGAGCTGCCATGTGTAGCAGTCCTCTTTGCCAAGAGTTAGAACAATTAGCAACATTATCCCTGGTTAAGTAGCTCACAAACCAGGAGGATACAATTTTATAAAGGACTTGATATCCTATATTATTATAATAGACACAACACTTGAAGGAAATGTGAATTTTTTTCCTTTGAAGAATCATCCCATTGAGTATAAAATACTATTAAATTTGTTATTCTGGAGTCAGGAAATGAAAGAACTTCTCCACATTTCCAACTTACTTTATGGCAGTGTTACATTGCATTTTGATAATATTTTACATCTAAGCCATGTTTCTAGTAATGTTTGCACATTATACTTAATAGTTAATGAATATGTCAATGATGAACATCTAAGCTGAATTAAAATTAACAATACAGTAACTTTTTACTATCAAGTTGGTCTCTACACACCATCAAGTCCTATTGTTCACAACAGGTTTTGTCACCTTGCCATACAATACAAGAAAAAAAAAACAACACAATCAAGAATCACATTATACTTTACAATATTTTAAAGGTATATGATTATTGTGCAGATATATGCTTGAAGACAATGAATTTAGACTTATCATTCACCATTTACCCTGTAGCCAGCTAAACATCTAGGTTGGATCTTTAATAAATAAGAGACTCCAATGAATACACTAAATGTGATATTATGACTTACTTGTCAAATGAATTTTAATTACCCATCAAATATAAAAATAACACTTTAAATTTCTGAATTCTTTGACTTTTCTGATCAATATAGTAATTGCAATTGTATTTCTTTATTATCCTCTTCTCTCTAACACCTGCTTTAAAAGTCATTGTTTCCTTATAGAGGCTAGGTGAGTTTATATGTGTGTGTGTGTGCACGTGAATGCTCATGGAAAGAGAGAGAGAGAGAGAGAGAGAGAGAGAGAGAGAGAGAGAGAGAGAGAGAGAAAGAGAGAGAGATGCTAAGGATTAAGTGCTGAACTTCGATGCAGAAAAACAGCCCATTTCTAATACCTAGGTTTCAGATCCTCTGGGATTAAATATAGTAGGATTATAGTGTGATTACAATGCATTCTGGTGAAGACAGTTGACTTTCTTAATAAGCAATTTAACCTGAGTCAATCATTCATTCCTTAAAATAAGGTTCATGCTGGCAAATTACACTGTTCAGTTCAGGAACCTGAGCTTTCTATTTTCTGATAAAGGTACTTTGTTGAATGTTATGACAGAGGAACTATTTGAGTTATAATAAATATAATAAAACTGCATTTTGTGCATTACTTCTAGCCCTCTATTTTTTAAAACAAGTGACTATGCAGTCATTATTGTGTGACATGTATGTTTTGTGTGACTATGTATGTTTAAGTGACTTTATATATAATCATTATTATTATGAAGCTCAGCATACACCCTGCTTTAAAGGCCTTTTTCAGATGCCTAAATGAAATAACAATTAAGATTGTCCCCAGGTTTTAAAAACAAAGAAAATTCTTCTGTAATAAGAAATGTTATTACCTTAATGAAAATTCATTGACTTGCATATCACAAGTTTTTTTTTTTTGAGATTTTCCAGAGAAAATTTATTTATAATCAAAGAGTTAGTAAGTATTTATCTAATGGACCATGAAAAAAAAAGTTTGGCTTTTATAACATGATTTTCCCCATATGCAATGTGATTCACTAATGTATAGAAACAAGCTGTGCATAAAAATGTAGCTATCTGTGGGATACTTTTGAAAGAAAGAAAAAAGCAACAAGTATGTTTTCTGCCATCCTTGAAATAAATTAGAAAATTAAAAGCTTGCATAATAAATATTTCCAAGTGAACAATACTTCGATAATAATTGTTTAATAAGAATTTGTCAAATTGATGAACAAAAATCTGAGAGATGTTTAAATCTTTATACAATGATCACAATGTTTTCATAGAATTTGTTTAGATATACTATTTGCTGAATGTATAAAAGAAACACTTATTTTCCTATTATTATAGTTACTTCCTATTAATATATTTTATGTATTTTTCATGCATGTATAAAAATGATTTCCTCCTAGGACAGACCTAGGATAAGATTTGCCATCAGTTATGTACCTGGTTCAAACTTAAATGTTTCTCTCTCTCTCTTTTTTTTTTTTTTGGTTTGGTTGAACTACTGAGCCAAAACAGCTCTTTTTACTTTCTGTTTTTAGATGGGGCCTCACTAAGTTGCTGAGGCTGGCTTTGAACTTGCACTACCCTCTCCTCAGCCTCCCTAGCCACTGGGATTATAGGCATGTACCACAGTGACAACTAACTCAAAGTTAAATCTTTTTTCATACAAGTTGAAAACATTGAGTGCCCTTGAAACCAGCATGGGTAGGAATCATTAGTTATGTCACTTCAATTTTAGTATAACTTCAACGTTAAGGGTTCGGAAGGTCACTACCGTGGTTCAAGTGTGTCTCTCCAAGTTTCATGTGCTGGAAGCTTGGTCCCCAGTGTAATAATATTGAGGAGTGGTGGATCTTGAGGAGTGGTGGATCTTGAGGAGTGGGTCTAGTGGACGGTGATTAGATCATAGGGGATCACCTTTGGAGGGAATTAGGTTAGTTATTCCAGGACTGAGTGGGTTCTCATGAGAGCAGGTTGTGTCAAAGCACCACCTTTGCAGACAATATAAAGTAAGGTGTATAAAGTAAGGGCAGCCTGTAAGACTGGTCACTTCTGTGTGTACGCAGCCATTTTCCTCTGCCTCTCTGCTATGCAGTAATATAGCCAGGGGCCTCCCCAGATGCTGGGCCCTAATGTCTAGACCCTCCAAACACCAGAACCAGGAGCAGATGAACATATTTCTTTATAAAGTACTCAACCTTAGATATTTTCCACAACAATACAAAATGTACTAAGGCAATTACTTTTTAAAAAAATAAAAAAATTAACAAAGATTTGTATTCCTTATGAAATAGAGATATCCACTTAGTTTACCAAATGTATCAAGAAATATGAACTTTTATACAATTTTCTGATGGTTCATAAAACTTTCTCTTAAGTAGAGTTTGCCAACAACTATCTTAGATAGATGTCATCTTCATTTAAAATCTACAAGATCAGAAAGAGGATATAGAAAGACAGGAGTCTTTCTGTATCTGTGATCAATAAAATGCAAGGAATGATAAAGTTCACCAAGGAAGCCTCTCTGTTTACTCCTAAGGAAATCCAAGTTTCTAATTCTTCAATGGTCTGAGTGATTCACGGTGAGACAGGTCTATAACTTACATCTCATAAACAGTGTTTGTTGTATTGTTTTTCTTCTTTTATTGTATTGCTTCAAATCCAATATCAAAAGATGTGTGTTTTGAAGTGGATAGCAGTGTACAGGGACTTCTCCAGAAGATGGTGTTGTGTAAAATAGAATAAAGGAAAAATAAGTAAGTAAAGGAACATACTAGGAGTAATTGTATGCACTGCGTTTACATATTAATATAGTCTGAAGGTCTTTATCTATAATCTTCTCCAACACAAGTAATCTAAAAGCATAATGTGGTCTAAAAGATTCTGTCATTTGCCTATTTGGTTATTATAATGAAAAGTACTTCAACTTCATGCAAAATTATTTAACATATGCTTATACAAGTAATAGTTAAAAGATCAATTTTAAAATTTTGAAATGGTTAGAGATTAATAATAAAACCCATTAAAAGCAATATATAGAATCAGAAAAACAAGATTCACAGCAGAGGCATACACTAAACTCCCAGAAATACAGCTAGATTACCTCATGCCCGTGCTTAATAAGGAAGAATATCATAAAAGCAAAATGGATTCACAGTTCTACAAAATGGGTCAAAAATTCGTTGACAATCTATGGAGCTGGGACAAACTATATTAGAAGGAAGTTACACAGAGATCCACACACCATTTCCAGGAAAGTTCGGAAAACATTTAATCAACAGGAAGGATTAAGGGAGGGTGGATATGGGGTATCAAAAGGCAGTGAGATAGAAGGAATAAGTTTTAATGTTCTATAGCACAGGAGGGCAACTAAAGTTTACAACAAATTATGATACATTTTATCAAGAACTTGTAAATTATATTAGTTCCCAAAACAATTATAGATGTTTAAGGAAATGGAAATGTTGCTCACCCTGATATGGTTTATATACATTGTGGACATGTACTAAATAAAATATGTATAATTCTATGTCAAAATAGATTTTAAAACAAAAACTCAATAGCCACCAGAACCTGTCTTCCTCTTGGTCCTGGACACACAGCTGGACTACGTTTCTCAGTCTCCCCTGCAGCTAGCTATGGTCCTATGGCTGAGTTTGGTCAGCGGATATGACTGGGAGTGTTTCCTGTCACTCCCGTGCTTGTAGAGAGCCCTGCTATGGATTGGTATCTTCTGCCAGAAGGAAGGAAAAAGCAAAAATACCTTAGATAGCATTTCTCAGAACCTGCATGCCACCATTAATACCTTCCCCAAGGAGTCTTTTTAGATATATTTTTCCCTAATCCTCCCTCCCAGTGAAGTTTTGATATTGTGGATACATTTTATAGTTATTGTATATCGTTATTTACATTTCATGGTCCTTCAGAGGACCATGAACTATAGTGATATCTAAATCTGTTTTGGCCTTCCCTAGGGGAACACAGTTTTTACACGACAGAATGATGTGGCCCATGTGGAGAATGTGAACCCTAGGAGTATTCAAAGGACAAAATATAAGGCTTCAGGGTCACAGCGTGTTGTGTGAATATGGTATAAATAAAATAAGCTGAGTCAGTGCACATTTAGCCTAACCTAAGTAACATGTACTTAACACAAATGACTTAAAAAGTATTAATGTAAAATTAAACAAATGCTTTGCCTGCATATTCTCTAGCTAAAGAAATCAATAGTTGGCCAAAGTTAATCTGTAAAGTCCCAATTATAGAAAACCAGATAAGTAATTTCTCTGGATAATATATAATAATGGTTCACAAATTATATCTGCCATGAAAAGAAATAATGTCAGACTGTGATGTCATTATGCTGTAAGCTTATCCACTCAGTCATAGAATTTCTTCCCAAACAAACCTAAGGGTTGGGTGGGGAGGGGGTGCCATTGTAATTCAGTGCTTAATTACTGCCCTACTTCCCATATTCTCATTCTCTCACCTTTCTCAGAGCTATCTCTATGATAAACCCATCAGTATATCATAGAATACTCATAGACTGGCTACTTTTTATTTAAAACACTTTAAACATAGTACTAAATATATTCTGCAATCCATTAGTCCATTTTGCATTTTCTCAAATATACAGAGGCTTAACAAAGTGAAATCAAGTGAGAATCCTTCAGGTTCAATAAAATGGAGTTAATTATTTAATATTTATTAATTTTGAAATATAAAAAAATGCTATATAAAATATAGCCAAAAAATGCTAAATAGATTTAGGTCAAACAAATGCAAAATAATCTGTAATAATCATTATCACTTTCAATTTTAAGCTAAATGATAACATAATAAATAATACCTACATACAAATTTCTCATTGTTACATTTAAGTAGGTAATAAAATATTACATATTAGTTTTATTACTTTAACAACTAAAATGTCATTAAACTTTTTCTCCAGTTATTTTAATTTTTCAAATATATATACAACTTAAGATTCATATGGAATTTTGTCAACTAATGATAATTTATGTATTTTTTTACCTGAAGGAGAAGAGTGGCTTATTTCGAAATTCTAGTCTTCTTGGTTATACAAAACACTTTCAGCCTAATTGTATGTGCCACTAAGCAACAAAAATACCCATAAAGAATTTGTGTTATGACAAAGAAAATTAGGATACCCTAAAAAACAAAATGTAAAAACTACCTTAAATTTTATAGTGACCACATCATTGAGCTGTATCTAAATTTATTAATCATACCTCATTCCGAGTAAAGAATAACAAATGAATTTCAAGTGCTCCTTTCATAATAATAGCAGTGTTTTCCAGCATGCAAAATAAGGTAGTCTTTAAATAAAGCATCTATTTACTTTAAAAACGTGTACGTGGGTGTGTAATTTTCTGATCTTACAATTGCTATAGGTTTCTCAACTTTGTAAATAATTCCTGTTTACAGTTTAACCAGTCCTTTCTGTTACAATATCCTTCTAAATAGTCAGAGGGTCATTTGTGGGATATGGAAAATTAAAGCAACCACCTAAACTTCCAAGTGATTTTCAGAAGAAATCTTTCAGTCAGTGCCAATATGTTTGATCCTCATATTTATACAATTCATAAGTTATGGGAAATAGCTTACATGTTTCCTTTCTGTCTCCAAATACTTCCAATCTCTTAGTTACCTGCAATTATATGATACTCCTCTTTTCTGGAGTGTTGACCATGCATTCTGTTATTCTCTGTCTTGGTTACAATTATATCACCAGAAGCAGGGAAAGTGGTAGGTACTATTTGACTTTCAAAAAAGTCTAGTTAACTTATGGGTTAAATGCATTAACTATGTGTATCATATTTTGTGTGATTATTGATGTTTAAATCTATAAACCACATGTCAACATGTTTTTGAGGATTATTTTGCTACTCCTCAGGTAGGAAAATTTCTACCCAATAGGGTACCATATGTGGAATAAAATATACACATTATATGAATACAAGAAATAGGGGGATATAGAAACTGTTGAGCATTCAATTCAAACTCCACTGGAAAGAAAGTTTTTCTCACTAACAAAGTATTCTCTGTACCTCCCAGAGGTTGTTCCTGTCCTAACTGGTTTCAGGATATTTAATGTATGAATGCTTAAGTAATTGAAAGAGATAATGATGTGTCATGCATTATCAATGTGTTATACACATTATCTTATTTTATTTTATTTTCATAGTATCTTTTGAGGATTCTTAATCAAGAATCTAGAACTTAATGTTGTTTTAAAACCCTATCTAGATTGTAGAACCTATGAAGTCCACTCTCTTGTGAATTACTTTTCTTTCTATTTCACACACTAACTCCATTTATCTTAGACTCTAATATTTCAAGATGGTATTATCAGTTGACGTTTCAAGCAAAATCTAGACTTTGGCTCATTTTATATGGACTTTTTGTAAATCATTGATTATATCATCTGACTTCTAAAACTTGCTAAAAATAAGCTAAATTTAGTATTTTTCTGATTCATCTATACCAGATCTTCCAATTATAGCTCAAGGTAATTATTTATCATTTTTTTTTACTTAGAATCAAATATCTATTACTGTATTTTACTAAATAAATATTTCGTAAAAAAACTTTAAACACAAATGAAATGTGAAAATCCAAGTAGTGAAAAATCATGTCAAAAGTGAAATTCATCTTCAAAAAAACAGAGTAAGAAAAGCAATTCCACAAAAATATTTATTAGATAATATTATATTCATAGTAAAAGCAACTTATGTTAATAATGGCAATAATATTCACTTTGGAAATATTTTAATAATTTCATTGGTACTCATGACTTTTAATGTATGTGAAATAATACTCAATCATCTCATAACTTCAAATCAAATTAACACGTACATTTATTATAGTGGTTTCTAAAAGAGAATTATGTTCTATTTAACTTTTAACTCTTTTAAATGAGATCAGTATTTTAAAAATAGATACCAGGAACAAGTCAAAGTAAAAAAGCTAATAGAAATTTTCAATTCTATCTTCCCCTAATGGATGTTTCATAAATTATTACAGATGCTTTATCTTGTAATATCATTCATCATGGCTGGTATAAACCATTAGGCAGTTTCAAAGGCAGAAACAGTGATTAACATAAAATTATAAATATTGAGACTATATTTGGTTAAACAGCTTAAAACACTTTAAAATATGTTTATATTTTCTCCTGGTTATCTTCCAGTTTAAATTTTGAAACTTTCTAACCCTAAAAATAATCTTCATTATTACTATAATGGCAAATAGTATCATAAGAACCAATATATAACCATGAGTTATTCCTCTACTACCTTCCTCACTAAATGGTACAAATGCCATCAAATCTCCATCCTGGGTTACTTGTTATCCTCAGCCCAATTTTCCAGTGGGCAGAATGACCACTGGTGAATATGATTAAGAGATAACTGTAGGGTGTCCTCAGTTATGAATCAAGGCATTATTGTCTCAGAGTAACCTTGTCCTTCCACTTCCAAATCTCAATACTGCTCATCTGAATTAGTATCCACACATAAACAAATGCAAGATGATCATTTATGTTATAGCTTGGAAAAGCAATGCCATATAGTATGCATCTAGGAAATGAGAGGGAAAAGCTGTTAACATTGTAAGAGAGCACCAACTTTGTGGTCAAGAACAACACCAAGAAACGGATATGAAAAACACTGAATCAAAATGCTTACCTGGTACCACGTTTTCAGTGACATCGCCCTCCCACTGAATGATTTGACAAGTAATCAAGCTGCTGTGGTTCTCAGTCCTGTCTTATATTACCCCAGCAGGCCATATTGATTTAATCAGACTATATAGGGTGTGGCATCTAACTATTTATTAATAATTTCTCCAAGTGATTTTAAGAAGCAGCTAGGGTCAAGAATTGTAGGATTAAATATAATTTTCTCCACAGATACTCTGAATGTGTCCATAGGCCCCACTATAGCCCTGCCCATTCAGCAGGTTAGGGCTAAAGACCAATGACCTGTGTGTAACAAGTCTGAATGATTGTGACAACCCACTAACACTTGAGAATCATTGGCACGAGTAAAGGTGCTCATACCACTCAATAAACTTTGTCAGTACTGCACCACAACCTTGAGTGAGGTCTGGCATGTGCTTGCATGTGAAGAAGTGGGGTCAAAGAAAGAAAGGTATGCGGGGGGCCTGTGAAGAAGAATTGCTGGACCTCCCCAAGACTTCCATGGAGATTTTCTTGCCAATTTGAAAAGCAGTATGTCCAGAGTGCTTTAATGCTGCACTTGTTTTGGTATCTCCAACAAAATCAGGGTACATATAGTATGTAAGGAGAGGCAGATATGACCTCACAGAATGAGAAATTTTGATACAAATTTTAATAAAATAGGTATTTCAGAAACTTCACTCCTAACAGAGTTCCTTGGTTGGAAATGATGTCACTTACAGCAATAAACATGCAACAAAATGAGCACTTCGTGGAGGTAGCTCTGGGACAAACAGCAAATTTTGCTGGTGATGGTCACAGATTGCTTTTGTAGTTAGTAAATTAAAAATAATCCCCAAGTATCTACATATCCATTATCATAAATCCATCTATTGCAAAGGCAGGCTTGCTATGGCCAGAGTGTAATTCAGTCTATGTTGGTGGTTACTCATGTGTGATATTGTTTTTAGATGATATAAGAATGATAAGCTTAATGCAATTCTGTTACCAGGGTCACCCCTAACACTTTAATTTTTGGTTCACAGGATGGCAGTTTGATTCAAACAATGCTTTCTTCAATGTGCAGTGCAAATCTGTGTTTGAATGGAGAATGGTTTGCTTATTGCTGTTACTCAGGCTTGTAGAATCACAGGTTTCTCTTCTCGGGATGGGGATTATAAAAATACCTATCTAAGAATACTTTTATATGGTCTCATGTCTGTAGCATACCTGACAGAAGGCATTGAACATGCTGTGTGCACAATTCATAGGAACTATTTTCTTATTAAATAATGTTATTTAATATTATGCAATTAGTTGCTAAATAAAACAATTAAATCATCATTTTAGCATCTACATAGTTTTGCATTATTTGCATAGATATTGTATTACAGTTATTTAAATGTATAGAAATTTTTATACCCTGATTTCTGTATTGCCCAATAAAAATACATTTTATATAGTTTTGTATACATACAAAATGTACTGTTTTATGCCTATGAAATTTATCTAGGAATTCAATAAATTATTAAATAATAATTCTGGTAAGTATTTATTAAAGTGGGACACACTGGAAAAAAAAAGATAAACAAAATAGTATGTGTGTCTCTGTGCATATATTTTAATTTATCAGATGCTTCATATTCCTTTCTTTGTAGTAGAAGGTAATATGGCAGATGAATGGAACATGGAATTTTGAATCATATTGATTCATTCAATTTGACATAAAGGCTATATCTTGGTTTCAAGCCATATGCAAAAGCAAGAGATTGGAAGGCTTAGCAGTGTCAGGGTTGAACAAGTTACTAAACCTCTCTGACTTTAGAGTCAGAAAGCTTAGGCTTCTGTTTGTAAAATGCCAATAATAAATCTACATCTTAAGGTTTTGTTAACACAAACTCAAATAGGCCAATATAATGATGCATAGTAGGTGCTTAGCAAATAACTTTTCTCCCTTGGGAATCTTAGCAGTGTCCCAGCTCCATGATCCTGCCACCTGGGTGCAAGAGAGTTATGGGTTTGGGTATATAGACAATGTGTCCATGAAGGAGTAGCCCGTGAGAGTAGCATTCCTGACACCTGTTAGAAAGCACCTGAGAAGTTGTAAGGAGAGAGGGATGATTAATATTCACTACTGGAGCCTAGAGAAACCATCACCTGTTTACCTGAGTCCAGAAGCAGCACAGTTTGTCTTCCCATCTTGGTCCTCCAGGAACAGAAAAGTCCAGGTAGTCATGGCTGAGTCCCCTGAGCCTGAGGCCATCAACCACAGTTCATGAAGGTGAAGTGGCTCTGTGCATGCTCAAACACCCTGAAGGGCAAGCTTACTTCATTCAAACTGATAAAAATTCAAATGTGCCAGGCTTGGTTGCCCACGCCTATAATCTCAGTGGCTCAGGAGGCTGACACAGGAGGACTGTGAGTCCAAAGCCAGCCTTGGCAAAAGTAAGGTACTAAGTAACTCAGTGAGACCTTGTCTCTAAATAAAAATACAAAATAGGGCTGGGGATGTGGCTCAGTGATCGATGCCTCTGAGTTCACTTCCCAGTATCCGCCACCAAAAAAAAAAAAAAAAAAAAAATTCAAATGCTTCATCTGGCATTTGCCTTTAGTTTATGCAGCATGGTTATTGAAGACACAAATATTTGGTGATATTGTTTATGTGGCTTACCAAACCAATGTAATACTGATGCAAAACAATAAGTCCTAAGCAATAGTAATCTATACCCCTAGTGAGACATCACAAGCCCTTCGAGTTCAACAGCCCTTGTATACGTTGTAATGAACATCCCATAGAACTACATTCTCAAATGAGCAGGGAGGAGGATGTACAGCCACCCACACTTCCCAATGCAACTGACTTAATGCAGGCCAGGTGGAAAGTGCACCTGTACCTGCTCATCTGCAATAATACCTTTACTCTGTTCTGGGACTTATCCAGTAAGCCAAGTATGGAACCCTGACTGCATAGCTGACATCAACAATGCCAGCTGGACTCAGCCTTCGGATTGGAATTCTGTTAAAATATCATCAATGAAGTATGATTTAGACAAAAGGACTAGAATTGGTTACAGCCTCTATCAGAATATTAAATCTAAGTTGCAGAGTAATGACATCATATTAGTTGTTGTTCTAGTTGCAAATGTATGACAAACATTGGTTTAAACAAAATAAATTTATTCTTTGGGGAGATGGAGATCAGATATCTGCCATGGCTCTTACTTGTTAGAACTGCATTTTTTTTTTCTCTATAGGCTCTAAAGGATATTCAATTTCTTCAATCATTCAGATTGTTGGCAGAAATTAGGGCCTTGTGTTCAAAGGGCCAATGTCTGCATTTTTTTTCTGGCTGTCAGCTATTAGTCTTGGTCAGTTTATAAAAGCTGCCTGAATTCCTTGGCTCATGCCTACTTCCCCCATTTTAAGAGGTAGCAACAGCAGATAGAGTCCATCTCATGCTAAAAGCTCTGACCAAATTTTCTGTTTGGCTTTCTCACTTTTCAGGACCATGTGATTACATTCGTCTCAAGGAGATAAACCAGAAAAATCTTCATATTCAGTTATTTGTTTAGTTTTGTGGTGCTGGAAATAGAACTGTGCTAATACTAGGCAAGCATTCTACCAATGAGCGGCATTCCCAGCCCAATTTCCCTATTTAATATCAGCTGATTAGCATACTCTGGTCCACCTGCAAATCATCTTGAATTATAAAAAAATAATAATAACACATTCACAATTTCCTGGGACTGAGGTATAAAAGTCTTCAAGAGCCATTATTCTATCTAGCATAGATATGCAGATATAAAATTTTAAATTCAACCAAGAATATGTAGTACAAACAGGTGGATTCTTGGAAAAGGAAGTTCACCATGGCCCTGACATCTCTACTTGTTATTGTTGCCAGTGCCGTCAGTCATGTAGGTAGTTAGGGATCAAGGTAACCATATAATGATCTCTTTAGAAACTCTCGGTCTCTGGATGAGTGCAACTTGTTCAGTTGTATGGATATTTGAAATGTTTAGTTGAAATTTAAGGCCATGAATAGTGCTATACTTTGGCAGAGGGATCTACCTTTGTTCTACAGACCACTTCTTGGGATTTGGGAACAAGTAAACAGGTCTACCATGTTGTTGAATCTCTTTTTTTACTATCCTACAATATTCCTGCCCTGGTTCGTTGTTTACCTTTGGCACTTACGTAGTGTGGCAAACCAGCCTCATACTTGCTTAATCACTGAATAGGTTGAATTGTTTCCTTGTTAAAATGTACCCAAGCCCTAATCCCAGTAACTATGAATATGATCTTATTTGGAAGCAAAGTCTCAAAAGACATAATCAAGAGTCTTGTGGTGAGATCTTGGATTGAGAATGGGCCCTAAATTCACTGATTGATACACTTCTATGAGTAAAGAAAGGGGGATTTGATAAGCACAAAAACAGAGATGACAGAGATAGGGAGATGAAGGCAAAGATTAGAGTGCTGTTGCCAGAAATCCAGGAATAACAGGAGGGGCCAGAAGCTGCAGGAGACAAGGGAGGGTTCTGGCAAGTACCTTTGGTAAAAGTACATAAGAATAAGAAAGCTGTATTTCTCTCTCCTAGGCATGTTCACATAGGAGCCTGGATTCCTACTAAAGATTAGAAGTGTGTTCAATATAAGAAAGTTTCATTCTCTCTTCTATTGCATATACTCCTTCTAAATATTTACATATATGCTGAATAACAAAGCTTCACTATCTCTTTAAATACAGTAAGTACTGGGAACTAGTGGTTGGTGAAATTAATATGCCACTTACAAAAATAAATATAATATTTATGAATAGTACATATCACAAAATACTTCTCCCTAAAACAGACATAAGGGGTAAACTCTAAAGTGTTTTAAGGACTACTTTTCTGGAGCACAGACATGCAAGAAGTTCTCCATGATTCACATGAGCTGTAAGCACACTGCACGTGGAGCCACGATGACACCCAGTCCCGTTCTCCATACACACAAATCAGGTCTGGTGTTTAAGAGATAAATACTGAGAAACACAACTTTTGGGGCAGGAGTCCCCTGTGTTTCTCCTTTGCTAGCAAAGCAATAAACCTTCTCCTTTTTCTTCAAAACCATGTCCTCATAATTGGATTGACATCAGGGACAAGGACCAAGCAAGCTTTTCACAACAAATTTGGTACCCTGGGTAGAACCCAAGAGCAGCCCCCACTCCAGCTTTCTTGGGTAGTCCTGACTTTCTAAGGAACCCCACTTCCATGCTGAAGATGCAAGATGGCTGGCAAACTTGTTGAGAGCCAACTGCAGGAAAGTTAGGAGATGGGTGAGTTGCTTTTTTTTTTTTTTTTTCTTCAGGAAAAACTAGAGTAGCTGCTTCTGTGAGTTAAAGAGAGGGACTGAGGGACCATCCCAACAGCTGCTGAAGCTCCTTTTGCTTCAGGGAACTCCTGCCTTCTCTCCCTGAATGGTACAGAAAGCTCCACAGTGGTCCACTTTGAGAAAAACGAAACTGAACTCAAGCCTCACACCCCTGGCTCTCTGGGAGGTCCCCTGGTGTGCACACTGAGACCCTTGATTCCACACATCTGGTTCCTCTTTATGTGAACATCTGTGTCACTACTGGTAAAGGAGTCATGGTTAAGAGGGACTAGAAAACCTAGGGGTATTTACTCCCTTCTGATCTGTTTTCATCTGTTTGTTGGCCTTGGGTTTGGGAATTCCCTCTGGCTGGCTGGCTGTGTTTTTGTTTGTCTGTATATATTATCGCCCCTTTTAAGACATGGCCAATTCTGCGTTGATCCTATAGGTAGTCTCATGGGAAAGATCTTGGCTGGTCAATTTAAAGGTTCCCATCTCTTGGCCAAGGTTTTGGGTCTCCTCTCTGGTTGTCTCTGTATTTGATTTTTGTACGATCTTACAATTAGAGTTAGTCTGTTAGAAGTAAAGTAAGTTGAAGGGCCACCTATTTTATAAGCCTAAGATAACATTTTACTGTAATGATCTGGCTTTTGAATAGCTTTCTGAATTATTATACAATCTTGCAGTTAGAATTGGTCTGTCAAATTTGAAGTAAGTGGAAGAAATTTGTATGTGTAGATCTGTCTGTTTTAAAGATTCCCATCTATCAACCCTGGTTTCTGTGATCCTCTTTTTTTTTTTTTATCTGTTACTGATCTTTTAAGACAAGGGCCATGTTGTGTTGATTTTATCCATAATCTCTAGAGCAGAGAAATCTTGGCTGAATGGGTCACATATTGCTATAAGTCTGTCTAAGAAAAAGATGGTTTACTATAACACAATCTTGCCTTTGAATGGTTTTTCTACATCCTTATACAATCTTGACATTGAGATTGGTCAGGGCTAAAGTATATAAAAAAGATTCTATATGTAGAGATATTTATGCAGTTGTATGATAAGGGTCGGAACCATCAGGAAATAAGTTGAAAGTGCCAAAAGACACTGCCTCTGGTGTGCAAGGATAGCAGCACACCAGAAGAAAGAGTTAACAAGATTTATATCTTTTAAACCCAGTCCTGGCACTCCCAGCACTGCTTCTTAGCCTGGCCTCAGGCAGCTACAGATCATCTTACTGTGTGGTCAAGGACACTATCCCTAAACTGGGAAAATTCCCAGAAAAGAAGCCTAGGCCATAGAAAAATGGCCAAAGAGAACCTCTGCCCTGCCTTCCAGCCCCTTTTGCTCATGGAGGGTGGAGGCTGCTGGCCAAAAAAGATGTGGCACTAGGTTTCAGCACTGTTTATGACCTGAGGACAGGAATACTTTCCCCTTTTAAGATCTGACAGGACACCCAGCTTGGCCAGGGGAAAATCAGTTCTTGCGATCCATCACTGGGGAAAGCAGTTCTTACTATAAAAGTACCCCATCAAGCTAAATGCGTGGGGAGACTGGCAGAATTAACAATGGCACTCAAAAAAGAAAAAGATAAACGAAGGCAAACCCTTGTCTCTGCAAAGGTATCTTCAAGGAAGCCTAAAGAAAAAAGGAGGAAAGGGCCTCTTCCATTACATATCAATACGCAGAGTATAAGAAAAAAAAACCCAAAAGGAGACTTTGGGTAAAATTGACAGTGGAGAACTCATTTAAAGTTGATGGAATTGTGATAATGATAAGACAGACAGGTCAGGCTAAAAAATATCCTGTACTCCAACCCCTTGACTGCCACCTGAGAGAGAAAAGATAAAGACCATTTTTGTATATGGCAGATTTTCCAAACCTCTCCTTGGGATGAAATTTGTTTTGTAAATTACATTTGCAGATAAAATTCATAAGGAATAATTCAGAATATGAATTTAAGAAAGGGTGGGAAAGTAAAAAAGAAAAAAATTATAGGTATGGAAATACTTTAGAATGTAAAATTAGAAGGTAAAAGAAATGTCTCTGGATAAGAAACTATTTTTGTCTGACAAAGTAATATTCTTGTGCTAAAGTCCAATATAAAAGGAAACAAAACTAAGGATGTAAAGAAGTTGTGAATGTTTAAGGAAATAAGTCGCAGACAGTTTGTGGAAGGTAAATCTCAGAAAGTTTGTGATTGTGATTAAATTGGCTATAATTAGCACAGTCAATTAAAGTTATTTGAACTTTAATGAACTAATATGAAGCAAAGTCTGAAACATATATCTTCTCTTACCCATCAGGATAATTTTTCTGTATTTTTTAGGTTTTATTACTTGGGGAAACTAAGTCTTAAAGGCATTAGGATTTGTACCTGTTTTAAAGTCTTAAATGATTACTTTGTAATTGGTTAAACTAACAAAGGTTATTTAGATTATAATAATATAAATGACAATCTAAATATATGTGATTAGGTATATGTATGCATCTGAGAATTATTATCTAAGGCTTTTGTAAGTATTATGTAAAAGTTTATAAAGTGAAAGTTTATGTAATTTTACTGGCAAGATAACTAATAAACACTTTTGTACATTGTACCTGACATAGATGGGCCACACTATCATTTGAAGACCTGTTTTACATCTGTTTGCTTTGATTAAGTCAATTTCTGATGATTAACAATTTCTTAAATTTATGAGTTTTAAGGCTATCCTTTATTTTTTCCTAATCCATGCAGATTTGTGATTATCGTTACTGTATACTATGGATTCAAAATTGTACTTTAAAAGTTAACATTAGTTAAATGTAAAGCTTAGGAGAGGACTTTGCCAAGTTGATGTTCTCCAAACTAAAATTATCAGTAGTAATAGTCTCAGATTTGTATAGAAATAATAAATTTGGTTGATACTTATTCATGTTATTTGATGTTTTATAGCTGGACAAAGTAACCTGTTGTCAGTATGTTATATATACAATTTTGTATTACTCTTCACCCTGTATTAGGAATTTAAATGTATTTTTGGAAGGTAATAAGGACAGCCTGATCTATTTAAAGGTGACATTAGAAAACATGGAAGCGTTTTACCACCTTTTCCACAAAAAAGCCTTTGTTGGTTTCATATTTTGATATAATGTTGTATTGTGTTATTTGTCAAGAGCCCTGCCTTACTTAAGATAAAACTCTGCCTCCCACCTTACTCCATGTTAGAATGGCTCCAAAATAGGCTAAATATGAGCTCATTTATAGTTGTGTTCAAAAGATCAAATTTTGTTGTAAAAATGACCATTATCTCAAAATAAACAGGGATATACTATTTTTAAAAAGTTAAATACCTCTTCCTTATCCTACTTAATAATTAGCAAAATTAGTTTTCAATTTCCTATTTTCTCTTGAAACAATAGAGTGAGGTTACTTTTTAGTTTACAGGCCATAATTTCTTTAAAACCTACATATTTCAAAAAATATACTTACTATAAATTCTGGAACCATTTTGATAGCATTGAATTACAAACAAATTCAAATTTTCCTAAATTAAGAATAAAATATATTGACTCAGATACTTGAAAGGCTCAGGGGTATCTCAATACAGTGCTGGTGCTCAACAAGTAATTAATTTTATAACTTTTACCTTCATAAATAGATACTTTATTCAGAAATAAAGTAGATGTTTCTGTGTAAGTTTAGAATCTTCTGATCTCAGGTGACAAGATCATTGTTCTAATAAATAAACTTGGAATTTTCGAATTGCTTTTTATCATGCTAGATGGGTCAATATTTGGTCTACCACAGTGACATATTTGCCTTAGAGGTATGTGCCTCTGTGTACTAAAAGAAAAAATACTAGGTGCACACACACACATGTATAGAAATTACCACAGTGTGCACATGACAAATAAAATGGTTGAGTATATTCATAGATAGTAAATGTCACCTTGTCCAGTTTTTAAGTAAAAGCAGTTTATTTTCAGGTTGTCTTGCTATTGTGATGTGAAGAATGGTGATTACAGTGAAAAAAACATTTGGAATCTGTTATGGTTTGAAAATAAGCTGTTCCTAGAGAAGATTATATGACAGCATTCAGAGGTGAAATTACTAAATTATGAGACCTGTAGCTGAATCAGTGAGATAATTCATTTGCTGGATTAATAACAGAAAGGATTACTGGGTGGTAACTGTAGGCAGGTGGGGCATAACTGAAGGAAGTAGATCACTGGGGGTATACATTTGGTGTTTATATTTTTCCTTGACCCCTTCCTCTCTCTCAGTCCCTGCTCTCTGGATGCCATAAGCTTAGCCTTGCTCCTCCACACACCCTTCTTCCATGATGTTCTGCCTCATCTTGGGTCCGAAGCAATTTCAGTCAGCCAACTATGAACTGAATTTCTAAAACTGTGAGCCCTGAAATAAACTTCTTCTCTAAATTGTTTTTGTCAGGTATTTTGGTTCCAGTAATAAAAAGTTGACTAACAGAATAAAAAGAGAGAAAGACACAGAGCAAAATGTTGCCATTCTTAGATAAATTAAAAGTCAACAGTATTTTACAGAGAATGTTAAAACATTAAAAATAACAAGTTTTCACAAGTTTGATAATTAAAGAAACTTAGCTCTTTCATTAGCATATGTCAAGAAAAATCTCAATTGATGAATAAAGTCCTTAATACAAGATGGAAAGTACTTGAATCCTAAGGCAAATAAATTTGGACAGAGAGGAACAACATGATCTAAAGATACACCTACTAAAAAAGGTCATGACATGACAGTTCCCTTAGCTACACTAGCTAAGTATAACCACCAGATCTGTTCCCAATAGAAGGTAGGAGGTTAATTTAGGAATCATCTGACCCCTTTCTGTACCTTCCCTCCATCCCCACAGCAGGTGTTGGCTGAGCACAGCTACTCCCCTCCCCTCGCCTGCAATCATCGAATTTCTCTGGGATGGCTACCACCAGCTCAGTGTCTGCAACAGAAACAGACCTCAGGGATCTGGAACCCTAGTTTTCCTCCATGTATCTCTTCCTCAATGCCACTGCTCTTGTCCTGCTCCCAAGACACTTAAAATCATCTCATTAAAAAAAAAAAAAAAGAAAACGGGTGGTTTTCAAGAAATTTGGCTTTCCAAATAAAAACAATGAAACAAATAAAAACAAGAGGCACAAATTCGAGCAACAACAGGAGGTGGAAAGACAGTTCTGCTTTATCTGGAGCTCTGATTTGGAACCAAATCCTGCTTCAAAACCCCTGTCTGGTTGTTGCTGTTCCCTTGCTTCCTAATGATTTAGTATGAAGAGCAATACTGAGCCTGTGGAGCCACTGAGACCTGAAGGTTTTCCTTCCCAGGCTCATGCCACCACATCCACACCCCGTCTCCTTTCAGGAGCTTGGATTCCATCAGTGACAAGGAAGACCCTTGCTCTCATCCAGTCCACATGGGATGGGAGCTTGCGGATCACTCTGGTCAAGGTACCTATTTCCTTTTGTCATCTAGATCTCAGTCTGAATTACCAGTTCCTGGAATTGATATTATAACTTAATAATATCCAGTTTGTTTTCATCTCCTACACATGACAGTAAGTTTCATGAAGACAGCTATCACAACGTGATATTCCATCTACATCGTAGGCCTGAAATGGATGACTATCTCCACATCCATCCAGCTTCCTCTAATTTTCCCTTCTATGATATGGCACATCCACATTTCCTTGAATCTCTTATAGGTCAAGCTCCAGAAATGATTCAGATGCTGTTAAAATGATGCATGAAAACTGATTTGGAACTGATTTTGGTAAGAGAGGCAATGAGGAGTAACAGAGCTGGTAGCCCAGTTCTACAGGGAACTCCCCACTTATATCTTGGAGCTAAGTTATAGCAATCAAAGCAGCAGACAGAAGGACATGCTGACTCCATGTGTTCCAGATGGTCCCCAGGGAGAACCCATTTAGTTGGGCCTTTAGTTTGGCCTGTTCTGTGCTAGTGTCCTAACATCAGGCTAGTATTCCCCATTCTTCCAAATAATGCATTTTCTCATATTACATGCCTTTCCATTGTATTCCTATGTTGTTATTGACAACCAAATTCTTAGTGATCCAGGATAAAATACTTTTCTTTTTCTTTTTATTATTGGTTGTTCAAAACATTACAAAGCTCATGATATATCATCTTTCATACATTTGACTCAATTGGGTTATGAACTCCCATTTTTACCCCAAATACAAATTGCAGAATCACATTGGTTACACACTCACCTTTTTACATAATGGCATATTAGTGACTGTTGTATTCTGCTACCTTTCCTATCCCCTAGTATCCCCCCTCCCCTCCCCTCCCATCTTCCCTCTCTACTTCATCTGCTGTTGTTCAATTCTCTCCCTTGTTTCCCCCCACTTTCCCCTCACAACCTCTTCTATGTAATTTTGTGTAACATTGAGGGTCTCCTACCACTTCCATATGCTTTCCCTTCTCTCTCCACTCGTCTTTGTTTAATGTTAATCTTTTCCTCATGCTCTTCCTCCCTGTTCTATTCTTAGTTGCTCTCTTTATATCAAAGAAAACATTTGGCATTTGTTTTTTAAGGATTGGCTAGCTTCGCTTAGCATAATCTGCTCTAATGCCATCCATTTCCCTGCAAATTCTATGATTCTGTCATTTTTTAGTGCTGCGTAGTACTCCATTGTGTATAGATGCCACATTTTTTTTATCCATTCATCTACTGAAGGGCATCTATGTTGGTTCCACAGTCTAGCTATTGTGAATTGTGCCGCTATGGTGGATCCATTCCCAGCTTTCCCAGGTATCTCCATACTGCTTTCCAAATTGGCCTTACCAATTTGAAGTCCCACCAGCAGTGTACAAGTGTACACTTTTCCCCACATCCTCGACAACACTTATTGTTGTTTGACTTCATAATGGCTGCCAATCTTACTGGAGTGAGATGGTATCTTAGGGTGATTTTGATTTGCATTTCTCTGACTGCTAGAGATGGTGAGCATTTTTTCATGTACTTGTTGATCGATTGTATGTCCTCCTCTGTGAAGTGTCTGTTCAGGTCCTTGGCCCATTTGTTGATTGGGTTATTTGTTATCTTATTGTTTAATTTTTTGAGTTCTTTGTATATTCTGGATATTAGGGCTCTATCTGAAGTGTGAGGAGTAAAAATTTGTTCCCAGGATGTAGGCTCTTTATTTACCTCTCTTATTGTTTCTCTTGCTGAGAAAAAACTTTATAGTTTAAGTAAGTCCCATTTATTTATTCTTGTTATTAACTCTTAGGCTATGGGCGTCCTATAAAGGAATTTGGAGCCCGACCCCACAGGATGTAGATTGTAGCCAACTTTTTCTTCTATCAGACGTAGTGTCTCTGATTTGATATCTAGCTCCTTGATCCATTTTGAGTTAACTTTTGTGCATGGCGAGAGAAAGGGATTCAGTTTCATTTTGTTGCATATGGATTTCTAATTTTCCCAGCACCATTTGTTGAAGATGCCAGTTTTTTTTAAGATTTGTTGAAGATTTCCAGTTTTCCCAGCACCATTTGTTGAAGATGCTATCCTTCCTCCATTGCATGCTTTTAGCCCCTTTATCAAATATAAGAAAGTTGTAGTTTTGTGGATTGGTCTCTGTGTCCTCTATTCTGTACCATTGGTCCACCTGCCTGTTTTGGTACCAGTACCACGCTGTTTTTGTTACTATTGCTTTGTAGTACAGTTTGAACTCTGGTATCGCTATACCTCCAGATTATCTTTGCTGTCCTTTGTTTATTATGTTAAAGTAAAACTTAAACAGTTACGGTTTATATAAGAGGTACCACCCATTTTCATGTGCTAGACAATGCACGAACCTTCAGAGGTGAACTGATTAGATTATAAGAGCTGTGAGTTGATCATTGGATTAAATCACTGAAATAGATCAACTAAGTGTTAAGGAAAGGCAGGTAGGGTGTGGGTGGAGGAGGCAGGCAGCTGGGGGCATGTCTTTGGGGTTTTAATTTGTCCTCACTGTGCAGAAGGAGCCTTCTGTTTCCTGGTGCTCATGTCCTGAGGTGCTTTGCTCATCCACACCCTTCTGCCATAATGTTCTGTTTCATCTTTAGCACAGAACAATGGAGTTGGCCATCTACAAACTGAGATCTTTGAAATGGTGGGCCCAAAATAAACTTTTCCTCCTCCAAAATTTTTCTTGTTTCTTTTGTCATAGCAGGAAAAAAAGCTGACTAAAAGAGTACATGTTGTGTAATATTTCAACCATGTTAAACATATTTGTCATCAAACATTTATCATTTCTTTGTGGTAAAAAACATTCAAAATCCTTTCCTCTCCTTTTCTGCAATTTTCAGTACATTATCCTTATCACTGTATTAGGATTCTTTAGAGGAACAGAACCAAAAGGTGATACACACACACACACACACAGGTAATTATGAAAAGGGGATTGTTAGACAGGCTTAGACAATCAGAAGCTGGAGAGCCCCACAGTGGCCAAATGCAGGCTGGAGGCTGGAGGAAATGTAGCTGTTCAATGCAAGAATCCGGAGACTCAGAAGAAGAGGGATCAATGATGCCACCCGACACTAGGGCCAAAGGACTAAACATTCCCTGAAGAGTCACTGATCAGACTTCTTTGGAAGAGTGCAGGAGCAGGAGTCTGGCATCCTCAGGATAGCAGCAATCAAGAACTCGATCAAAGTGCTCCCTCCTTTTCTATTTCCTGAAATAAAGAGTATTTGTATTAGTTCTTTTTTAAAAGTCTTGTAGAACTTGGCTGTGAATCATCCAGTCCTGGGCTTTTCTTAGTTTGTAGACTTTTGATGGCATCTTCTATTTTGTCACTTGAAATTGATCTGTTAAAATTGTGTATATCATCCTGATTCAATTTGGGCAAATATATGACTCTAGAAATTTGTCAATGCTTTCGATATTTTCTATTTTATTGGAATACAAGTTTTCAAAATAATTTCTATTTATCTTCTGTATTTCTGTAGTGTCTGTTGTGATATTTCCTTTTTCATCCCATATGTTAGTAATTTGAATTTTCTCTCTCTTTCTCTTTGTTAGTGTGGCTAAGGGTCTGTCAATTTTATTTTTTTCAAAGAAGTAACTTCTTGTTCTGTCAATTTTTTCGATTCTTTTGTTTCAATTTCATTGATTTCAGCTCTGAATTTAATTATTACCTGTCTTCTGCTGCTTTTGGTGTTGATTTGTTCTTTTTCTAGGGCTTTGAGATGTAATGTTAAGTCATTTATTTGTTGACTTTTTCTTCTTTTAAGGAATGAACTCCATGCAATGAACTTTCCTCTTAGAACTACTTTCATAGTGTCCCATCGATTTCAAAATGTTATATCTGCGCTCTCATTCAACTCTAAAAATTTTTTAATCTCCTCCTCGATGTCTTCTGCAACCCATTGTTCATTCAGTAGCATATTATTTGAGGTTAGAGTTAGGTGTATAAAGATATGAATTGGTGTGAATATACTTTGTATATAACCAGAGATATGAAAACTTGTGCTCTATATGTGTAATAAGAATTGTAATGCATTCCTCTGTCATATATAAATAAAAAATAAATATTTTTTTAAAAAAAGAAAACGTGGGAGTTAGCATGGTGGGCCCAGTTTATAGAATTATCTCCTTAAACTCATGTTCCCATAGCTCACATCTGTTACCTATCAAAAATATCTGAATTAGAAAGCTATGAGATCAGAGCTGAATTTCAGGAAGTTTAATCCTATAGTCTCAGGTAGTCTGACTTGAATATGAGAAACCCTAGAGGGGAAAGATATCAATTAGAGCACTATTTCCAACAACCCAAGTAATGTATTATGAAGAAACGGACCAGAGCAAGGCAGCAGAAGAGGATGTGGCAGAGATTACAAAAAAATATAAAATTGTTTTACATTAAATATAGGTACTCCATATATTCTTTATATATTCCTAGGTGTCTCTCTCTCTCTCTCTCTCTCTCTCTCTCTCTCTCTCTCACACACACACACACACACACACACGTGCGCGAAAAATATTTTGGAAAAAAAAAACATTTTATTTTGAAAGTTAAAAAAAAAAAAAAAAGAACTCACTTAAGAATCAAGCTGTCATCTGCTGCTGCTTCCTTGTTCTTTCTCCTTTTCTTCCACACAGGCTCCCAACCTACTGGATGATGCTGGTAATATTTAAGATGGGTCTCTGCCTCGGTTTGCTGCCCCCCATACTAATCATGCCTAGAAATATCCTGAGACACCCAGAAGCCTCCTAATCTTAGGCATCTCCTAATTCAGTCAAGTTGACAATTCATATTAATCAAGGTCATCCTACTCTGCAAAAGCACACTAGAACTCTTTATTCCTAACTGCAATTTTATAGCCATTGATCAGTCTTTCCCATCCCTCCCTTCCCACCAGTTATTTGTTAGATAATTGGGTAAACAAATGATAGTAGATGCTATCTGAATTTACATGAAATTTCTTATATCTAAGAACATATTGTGCATCTTTTATAAAATTATGTCATATATTTTTCTTGAGTTCTTTGTGGATTATATCTTGCTAACACATGTGAAATAAGTAATGAGAAAGATTGCAATAGTTGAAAACTCACACTGCCCTTACATCACAGAAAAAAATAAAACTGCAACATTTTTACATCAGTTTGAAAACACCTTCATATATATTTCCTTTACAACTATTAAAACTAAAAACTGGCTTAAAATGGCTTTTCCTTAAAATGGATTACATGTTGTTTGGTAAAAAAGTAGATAAGACAAATATAATAATAAATAATGAAAGCAGAATTTTTCATATGTACAGGTCAGGCTAATAAGTAGTGACTCACTGAGATATAAAGATGAGATAGAAAACATTAAAACTCAATTCCCTGGAGAAAAGGATACATCAAAGTTTTTTAATTTTTTAATCCAAACAACAACATACTAATTATGATAGGCTCACAAGGGTAAAAAATACACCAGTTATATCCACCCCAATTGTGCCAAATAAACAGTTTCTTTGTGAGAAATTAAATTAATTTTATCTGGCATAGGTAGGATAATTAAGTTTAACTGGCTTAAGGTAAAATTATTTTTGAAATACAGACTCAGCCAGTTAATTATTTGCCCATATGCTCCCAATCCCTGCACCTGCCTCACCTCGGCCTGGCAGGCTTCTCAAATTCCCCTGATTCTTTGGACTCTGCCAAGGACAATACCACCGGCAGCCACCACCACCTTGCCTCCAGAAAAGAGAACCAGATTGTCAAATGTGGGTACAGCAAGATGGAAAATATATTTTATTGGTGACATCTATTTAAATATAACTCTAAGGTATATTATACATTTGTAAAAATATATTATTTGAAATTACCAGTCACAAAAATACATGTTCCAATCACTGCCCTCACTGAACTTACACACACACACACACACACACACACACACACACACACACAGATATGCACACACTTAATAATCCCAAGTTAGAAATAGCCATCTACCTTTTCCATAATAAAGAAGTGCTGGGTGTGGTGACACACCCCTGTAATTCCAGCAGTTCAGGAGGCTGAGACAGGAAGATCTTGAGTTCAAAGCCAGCCTCAGCAACTTAATAGGACCCTAAGTAACTTAGTGAGACCCTGTCTCAAATAAAAGCTCAGTGGTAGTAGTTAAGCACCCCTGAGTTCAATCCCTGGTACCAAAAAAGAAAAAAAAGAAAGAAAAATAAAAGAAGAAATAAAAAGAGAAAAGAAACTAAAGTTATTTACATTTTTCACAAAAGATGTTATAGTGTATTTTGAGAACACTGATTTTTTTTTTTTTCTGATTTTTGTACACCGAAAAACTACCTATGTGTTTGTTTTTAAATATACACACTTTTGGGTCCCAAATTTATATGTCTACTAATTCTAAATTTTTATTATATAAAATACCCTATCTGGTAGAGATAAAAAGAAAATCCAGATTTAAGAAATGCCCTGTGGGAGATAAGGAATCAGATAAAGCACTTGTCTCTAAATTCCATTTGTTTTCTTCACCCTGTAAATTTTGCTGGACATACATGTGGTAATCTGATTTTAGCATGATGGAATAAGAAGTGAATTTGAAACAGCAATGTGGTCTATAATCAGTCTTTAACTTTACTGACTTCCTATTCACTTTGTATATAAGTAGAACCATCACCACAAAATCTTTTTTAAAAAGACTATGTAATAAAATTTTAAATCAAAGTTGGTTAAAAAGCAAAGAGATGATTTTTGCTTGTTACTGAGATATTAATGCTTTTTCTGCTCTGATTTCCTATCATTTAGAGAGAAATTGAGAGGCTGCCAAATGCTACAGGGATTTAAATACCATTAAATTAAGCATAATAAAATGATAGGGAAACAGAAAGCGATGGCCAGTAGCAGAGAAATATTAAATGAAAAATCTCTCAATTATGTCAACAACCATATTAAGTTTAACTGTGTGAATTAAAAAGAAATAAATCCAGCAATTGGAAAGGGTATTCTCAACTGTATCAGAAGCAAACAGCCATTTTATTAAAAATAAACTGAAATTCAAGGAAATATTACACTGCCTTCATGAACCCAATTTAGTGCTATTTTTTAAACTCAGTAGCTAAATTTTGGATAGTACAATGGAATCATGGGATTTGGTAGTAGAAGGTATTTCAGCTATTTAAAGCAAGCTATTCTTTTAAAAATTATGAACACAGTGTATCACTTGGCCAAAAGTACTCAAATATTCAGCCCAAACCCAGAATAAGAGCATCTTCCTTTCATAT
Organism: Callospermophilus lateralis; assembly: GCF_048772815.1. Lineage (NCBI taxonomy): Eukaryota > Metazoa > Chordata > Mammalia > Rodentia > Sciuridae > Callospermophilus > Callospermophilus lateralis. The sequence continues at coordinate 1,238,058 of NW_027513245.1, read as the reverse complement.
TTCAATAAGTCCAATGTTCTTGTGACGTGTGAGTTGAACCACAAGTTAACCAGTAGCTCTTCCACTGTATACTAAAACAACCAAGACAATGTTAGAAAAGGACCTACATTAACAACAAATTGAAGACACTGCCAGCACATGCAGGTATATAGTTTAGGTCAGTGGCTCTCAGGTGTTCATTGGCATCAGGTTCCACCTGTAGAGCTTGTTAAAATACAGTCTACCTACAAACCTGGAGTTTCTGATAGAGGAGGTCTGAGACAGGGCATTTGCTGCTACTACTAATGTAAGCTTCACATTTTGAGAACATCTGGACTAGATAGTAAGTCAAAAGGATTGGACAGAACATAAATGTTTTGATGTACAATTTTTATATGTAATTGTATCTTTTATATCTAAAATACTGTCTAATATAGTACTTATGGAGTGGTGTTTTACAGATTATCAAAAAACTTTAATAAAATTTTCTTTTTAATAGGTTTATCAGGTGCTTTTCTGTAACCTAGGACTGACACCATGTACAACTAATTTAACTTGTAGAAGTTCTCTCCAGATTCAAATTGCAAAATTAATCAAGTAGCTGAATGATGTGAATAAATTAAGAAAAATGCTTTGTGCATGCAAAGAAAAAAGTAGTGATTTTGGTATGTATCATACTGTTGTTCTTAAAAAGATTTACAAAATATTTTTTGGGGTTCAGTAATAGCTCTGCTTTTTTTTTTTTTTTTTTTGGTGGGGGGGAAAGAGGAGGGGAGTACCAAGGATTGAACTTGGGGGCATTTGGCCACTGAGCCACATCATCAGTCCTATTTGTATTTTCTTTCAGCCAGGGTCTCACTGAGTTTCTTAGCACCTTGTCATTGCTGAGGCTGGATTTGAACTAGGGATCCTCTTGCCTCAGCCTCCCACGCTATGGGGATTATAGGCCTGTGCCACCATACCCAGTAATAACTCTGACAATACCAAATGGTATTGATTGGGTTGATAATATTAAGTAGACTTACACTGAAATTTAGCTCCCAGAACTAATTTTCATTTCTCTATTCCAACCTCTCAAATTCTTTCCCCATTTGGTTCTAATACAATTCTTATCCCTGGTTCACAATACATTAAGGGATTCTAAGGAAGCTACAGCAGCTCCAAACAATGTAATTTGGATACAGACCCAGCGCTGCCTTCTGAATTGCTTCTAAAACATGTAGAGTCTTCTAGAGTGGAACCAGCCTTGCATTTTTGTTTCATTTCTAGGCAGAAAGAGTAGACTTCCTATAAATACTTCTCAGGACCACATGCTTCTTAAGAAGCCATACATCTGTGAGCCTTCAGCATATGCACCTATGTCTGTTGCACTAGAAGCTCTCTCGTGACCCCTGGTCTTCTTGCTTTCCTTAGGTCATTCCTAAAGCTTTGTAAATTTAGGAAGTAATATAAAATTAAATTGTTCTATCTGGACATGATGGCACATACCTGCACTCTCAGTGACTCAGGAAGATGACACAGGAGGATCACAAGTTCAAGGTCAGCCTTAGCAATTGAATGAGACCCACAGCAACTTAGCAAGACCCTGTCTAAAAATAAAGAATAAAAAGGCCTGGGGTTGTAGCTCAGTAGTAAAGCACAATTCAGTCCACAATGACTGATGATGATGAATGAAGATGATAAATAAAATTACATCCTACTTTCATGTTTTAATAGGCCTTACTACCATGAGGAAATCAACATTAGCCAAATTCATTTAATACTAATCAATGCTCACACCATTCTGCCACACTACCTAAAAATTCTAAGAAGGTTCTGTACATTTTGCACACTAACTGGTTTTCATTAAAATTTAACCATTTTCCTATTTTTATATAAAAAATTTATACAAAGTAATTTATTTACCTGCATCACCCCTCCCCAAAATAATTTTTATCTGGGTTTTTTTCCAATTAAGTCTTATTTAAAAAGAAAGATAAAGTGAATGCCAAGTATCACAAAGTAACTGAAGAAGCTGCTGAGGTTCAGAAGCTACTTAAGTCCCTGGAGATGCACTGTTACTGCCCCTATATTCAGCTAGCCCTGTCTTATTTTCAGGCTATCATGGTACTTATCACCATCAAAAATGAAGCTGAACACCTGCACGTAGCTGGAAGGCCTTGACTTCTGTGGGTTGACTTATGAACTGACTTCACAACCTCTGAACTAACCAACAACCATTTTTTAAAATATACTGCATTCTAATAAACTTGGAATGAGAGTTTTTTCAGCCACATTCTATATCTACTGAAAAGAAATGGTGGCATCACTTTAGTGACAAAATAACGTGAGGTTCCTTCATATCTAACATAGTCTCCCAAAGCATATGTTTTTACCTTTTGAACAAAAATATGTTAAAGCATGACTTGGAGAAACTGGCTCTACATCATTGGGCAATCATGTCTAGTAAGGAATAATTCACATTTAATTTAGATATTTATTTAACATTTGGGAAGGAAGGCATATTGATGGAAATAACTATTCTGAGAAGAAAATAGTTTAAACTTTTATTTAAAAGTTTACAAAAACAGATCCTATAATGTATTTGCTTAATTGCTCTATTTTTCTTTTGTTACACTTTCCTTTACTTTTTGTTTCCTTTATTCCTTCTCATTTCTTCCCTCCTTCCTCCACTTGTTTTCTTTCTTTCTCCTCTTCTCTTTAGTCATTCTTTGTTTGTTTTCTGCCATGTGAAAATTTATCTTTGGTGCCACATAGATGGGGTAAAAGCAATCTGTTCAAATTAGTCACTGTGGAGATTCCAGTGCATACAATTTACTTATTTATTTACTTGTGGTACTGGGGATTCAACCAAGAGGGCATCTTACCACTGAATCACATTCCCAGCCCTCTTTACTTTTTATGTTAAAATAGGGTCCCACTAAGTTATTGAGGCCTTCATTAAGATGCAGAGGATGGCCTCAAACTTGCAGTCCTCCTGCCTCAGTTTCTCAAGTTGCTGGGATTACAGGTATGCACCACCTCATTCAGTTCTATTCCAGTGTGAGCAACCATGAACCATCAATCATTACCTAACATGTAATGATTGCCAACTACAGCAGCCATATTACAAATCTGATCTAGATAAATACATACAGGTCCATTTAAACAAAACTAACATATTGAAGAGTAGTATACAAACACACAAATCAGTAAATTTAAGTGAAACTCAATGATGTGAATTTTATATGTACAACTATGTATCGCATTCCAGGTTAAATCACTGCATGCTATAGCAATTTTAATAGATATAATTATTTGAACTTAATAAGGAGCAAAACCTATCACACTGATTTCTGTCACAGTAAGTTGTGATTATCATAATACCAGATGCTGTATCTTTAAAAAGTCAGAGGAAAATATATTTTTTTAAAGGCAATGTCATTTATACAAAAATTCCAGCTAAATCATGAGGTGGCCTAAGTAAACAGAAAGCATACAGAGGCTTTGGAGATATTTATCCAGTTTTTTCTAAGACAAATAATGTATGCCACAGGATGCCAGCAAAATATGGCAAAGTAGGTAGCTTCAAGCGTATAAAAATTAAGGGAAGTAGGTGCAATCAACTGTGTTGGAATTCTGGAACACAGTCACAGGTTTCCAGAGTCAAGGAATCACTGCATCCAGAAAAAAACAACTTGAATATGGTAAGAAATCTCTGTGGTATCTTTTCTTGTCCTTTAATGCTCAACATTACCCGATCCAAAGTCAGACAACACAAGGAAATAAATCTACCTCTAACATACTTTATGAATGATGTAAAGATCCTAAACACAATAGTTGCAAAAAAAATTTAGCAACATCTTGAAAGAATTTTACATTATGAGTGAATATGATACATCCAAGAATGCCAGGGTGGTAAGAAAATCAATCACATTAAATACATCAGGGCTGAAGATGTAGCTCACTGGTAGAGAGTGTGCTGGGTTTGCACAGGGTCCTGGGTTCACTCACAGCACTGCAGAACAAAACAAAACAGAAAAAAACACCTACCAGAGAACACCACATTAATAGAATTAAGGTGAAAAAATACATCATCATCTCAGTTGATGCAAAAAAGCATTGGACAAAGTCCAACACCCTAAGGAGAGAAAATAAAATCCTCAATAAACTAGAAAAAAGGTTGGGAGGAATTTTCTCAACATAGTGAGCAACATATGAAAACCCACAGCTGACCTAATAATCCACAGTGGAGCCTTAAAGCTGTCTCCCTGAGACAGCTGGCTTCCACCTCTGCTGTCCAACAGTAATGGCAGATTTTAGCCAGACACCAGGAAAGAAAACACCCAAACTGCAAAGGCTGAAGTAAAACTATCCCTACTCACTGATAAAGATCTTATATATGGAAAACACCAAGAACAACAACTGAAAACCAACAAAAGACCATTAAAAATATCTTATTGATAAACAAATCCAGCAAAGTTGTAGGGAACCAGGTGAACACATGTAAATTACTTATCCTTCTATGCCTGAGCAAAGAACCATCCAAAAATTAATTAAAAAACAAATCCTATTTCCAGTACCATCCTAAAAAATAAATTATGTGGAAATAAATTTAAACAAGGCAGTGAAAATTTATACACTGAAAATGATAATCCATTGCTAAAATAAGTGGAAGTGACATCCCATATTCACAGGTAAGAACACTTAATATTGTTAAACCATCAGTACTCCCCAAAGTACTCTGCATCTTCAGTGCAGTCCCTATCAAAATCCCACCAGTCTTTGTTTGCAAAAGTGACAATGCTGATCCTCAGATTCACATTAATATTTTTGTTTCATAAAATTTATTTTTTATTTTCTATTTTTAATTGCTTTTATTTTTAAATACATGACAGTGGAATGCATCACAATTCTTATTACACATATAGAACACAATTTTTCATATCTCTGCATATAAAGTATGTTCACATCAATTATGTCTTCATACATGTACTTTGGATAATGATGTCTATCACATTCCACCATTATTGCTAACCCCCTGCCCCTTCCCTTCCCCTCCCACCCCTCTGCCCTATCTAGAGTTTATCTATTCCGCCCATGCTCCCTCTCCCAACCCATGACTCCCAACTATGAGTCAGTCACCTTATACCTATAGGATATATAAAGAACTCAAAAATCTAAACACCAAAAAAAAAAATAACCCAATCAATAAATGGGCCAAGAACATGAACAGAGAGTTCTCAGAAGAGGATATTCAATCAATCAACAAATACATGAAAAAATGTTCATCATCACTAGCAATTAGAGAAATGTAAATCAAAACTACTCTAAGATACCATCTTACTCCTGTCAGAATGGCAGCTATTACGAAAAAAAACAACAATAAGTGTTGGCAAGGATGTGGGGAAAAAGGCACACTCATATACTGCTGGTGGGACTGCAAGCTCGTGCAGCCAATATGGAAAGCAGTATGGAAAATCCTTGTAAAACTGGGAATGGCACCACCATTTGACCCAGCTATCCCTCTCTTTGGTCTATACCCAAAGGACTTAAAAACAATATACTACGGGGACACAGCCACATCAATGTTTATAGCAGCACAATTCACAATAGCTAAACTGTGGAACCAAACTAAATGCCCTTCAGTAGATGAATAGATTAAAAAATGTGGCATATATACACAATGGAATGTTACTCAGCAATAAAAGAGAATAAAATAATGGCATTTGCAGGTAAATGGATGCAGTTGGAGAAGATAATGCTAAGTGAAGTTAGCCAATCCCCCCCTCCAAAAAAAAAAAAACCAAATGGCAAATGTTTTCACGTTAATTTTTAACAGGGCTGGATTTCCAAAATGATACTGAAAACAGAAGAGCAAAAACTGGAAAATTTAACACTTTCTGATTTCAAAACTTTCAACAAATGAATAACAATCTAAAAAGTGTAGGTACTCACAGAAAAATACATATGCCAACATAATGGAATTGCATCCAGAAATAATCCTATCCATCTATGGGCAAATTGTTTTTTAAAAGATGCCAAGATCATTTGAAGGCAGAAAGAATAAACTGTACAAAAATTGGTGCTGAGGCAACAGAATATCCACATGCAAAATAATAGCTATAGTGCAATCTCACACCATATGCAAAAATTAACTAAAGTGGATCAATGATCTAAATATAACAGGAAAAAATGCAGACGTCTTGGAAGAGAACATAGGGATAAATCTTGGATTCAGCAATGGATTCTTAGATAAGAAAACACAAACAATGAAAGGAAAAAATAGATTGGGATTCATCAAAATGCAAAACAGCATTCACTGAAAGACACTACTGAGAAAGTAAAAATATAGCATAAAACTGGGAGGAAATGTTCACAAGTCATATATCTTACCATAGCTTGGTGTTCAGAATATATGAAGAATTCATATAATTCAACAGAAAAACTACAAACAGCCCAATACACACAAAGTGTTTAAGTGTAATTTCTGCATAGAAGGTGTACAAATGCCAATATGCAAGCAAAAGTGGGCTTAATGCCATTAGTGGTGACTGCCAGGGCTGGGAGGAGGAGCAGGTCCATACAGCTCCCTGGGGGGTTCCTTTTGGAGCAATAAACATGCTTTTTGAATTAGGTAGAGGTGGTGGTTACTCAATGTGAAAGTAGTTAATGTCACTAATTTTTCAGTTTAAAATAATTAATTTTATGTTCTGTGATTTCAATTGAGTAAAAAGTCAAAAATAATAAATGGTTCAGGTCGGTTCAAATTGCTTGGGTTTTTATTAATGTAGTTTTAATTTAAAAAATTAAAAGAAAACTTTTGTGACTACAGTTTTATGACCTCTTAACTTGAAATGTAAATATTTTTCTTATCCTTTAAATCAAAAAATCAATTTTATGCAAATTACTAATCATGCTTTATTAAATAGTGGGTTATTGCTAGTTTAGTATGCTAGTCATATCAAAAGCAGAAAGACATCATTTTGTACTTGAATGTAATAATTTATATTGTGAAATTTCATGAAATTATAAAACAAAATATGAATGATTAAAATGTCAAAAATTGCATTTTAAATTGATATGGGACACCATATCATTTGTCTGGTACACATAGAAATTTTAAAGGATAATATGAGACTCCGATAATATTAAAGATTTATAGCATTTGCCTTGTTATGCAAATAAATGGGAGATGTAGGAATTAAATATTAAGATATATATTCACATTTATGTAATGAAAATGGAAGTATAAATGCATGAATGGACTTATCCACTTGACACATTTATAAGCATATGACAAACACTGCAGTAGGGACTGAGTTTTAATATTAAACATTTTACAAAACAAAATAAATGTATTTGAAGCCAAAGTTACTGAACAAAGTAAATATAATGTCATTCCTTGAATCTGGAACCATCAGTAGCACATCAATTAGGAACTGATTTGACAGGCTTTCAACTTTTAAATTAATTCATCATTTTCCTTAGACACATCAATTACTGCCCTGCTGCATTAGCTTTCTGAAAGTGACCCATTATGTGACCTAAATGAAGAGATTCAGTAGCTGAGTTCATCTAAGAAAACAAGCTTCCAAATCATTTCATGAGAGGCACGTTGACTAGTTCACAGAGTTTTACCCACAAGAATACTGACCATTTTTTCCCAATAACTTCTCATTTAAAAATAATATAATTCGCAATAGAAGGGAAAGAGAGTATGCATCAACAGAAGAATTATGGTATCATAAATGCAAGAGATATAGGTCTACATGGAATAAAGCAAATCAGCATTTGTCATAGATATCATATCAAAAATAACTAACGGCTGAGAGTTGCAATTCTACTGATCTGCATTACCCAAACCTTGGGACTTGTCTTGATAAATATTAGGTCATGCATTTTGGTTATTATGTCTTCTTCTCTCTAGTGGTCACAAAACCCACTGGTTATTTTCTTTCTTCTGATTTGTCTTCTCACAGTTATTCTCTGTCCTGGAAGCTCAAAGTGAATAACCGGAAGAAAATGAGGGTAAGAGTGTAAGACTCTAGGATCTGAGCAGCCAAAGACCCAAGATTCTTTTTTCCTTGCCCCACACCCTGGGAAAAATGGTTGGCTTTAACTCCAGGATTACCATTTGTTCTTGAAACTCCCTTTTGTCTATGCCTGTCCACTCTGTTAGCTTTGGGTATCCATTCATACTGACTTCTAGAGCCCATTTTCCTCTCAAAGCAAATCTATGAAAAGCTGTTCAACTTCTTCTTCCAGTATTATGATCCAGGTACCACTTTATGGCTGGCCTTATACTACAAATTCCTTCATTCCTTGGCTGTTTTTAAAGCCTACTGTGAGAAAGAAAGTGTGTAAAATGGAAGTGCTGCTGACCCTGCTGAGGTGCACCTGGCTCTGTCACACATGGTCCCTCTTGGCCCGTCCCAGGCATTCAATGTTATCAACTTCTGGTCTTGAACAGGGGTTCTGCAGCTATATCTCACACAGATTTCCGCTCCAGACCTCTCTGCATACCTCTCATGAATGAAAAATATTTTCCACATATTTAAAAGCTTATGATTTTTTAAAAATGCAACAGGAAATTATATGGCCTAACTTATATTAATATATTCACAATCTTGACATTTACAAAAAAATATTTGCCCATCCCTAGTCCAAAGTAACACTCCCTAAGGGTTTGTTGATGTGTTACTATATAAAGGGTTATTAAACAAATATCAAATAATTATCAAGAAAAATTATGAGGGGCTGGAGTTGTAGCTCAGTAGTAGAGTTCTTGTCTCACACGTGAGGCACTGGGTTCAATTCCTAACACCACATAAAAATAAGTAAATAAAATAAAGTTCCATCAACAACTAAAATTTTTTTAATTAAAAAAAAAGAAAAGAAAAATTATGAGCGACGTTGAGATGCTCAATATAGATTTCTTGTAATTGTGTCTAATAAATTCCTCCAGGTAGTATTTGCTGATTTTATATAGCCCAGGAACTTTGAATATCTTTATGCTTTATTGTATACAATATATAGATAATCCATAGCAATGCAAATTAATCTCATCCATACACTTGCAGGGGATTTTTTTCTGACATCGTACCTTACTACATACTATCAAAGAGTCAATTTTTCATCTGTTAAGCACTTTTTTCTTTCAGCATCCTTTTATGCCTCAATTTCTAATATTTACAATCTCCTTTGAACTGATTCAGATAACTTAATGATTCCTTTGTCAAGTAATGAGTTAAGTAAAATAACTGACATGTTCATTTTATGTTTGTATAATATTATAAGTTAATCTTTAAAATACATTTATTCTATTATATAGACATGCTATTGTACCAACATAATAAATATGTATTATAATCATAGCATAGAAATTCAAAAAACAAGAGCTAAAAAATAGCATTAGTAGTTTCTTTTCACACCACAATGTGACATGTACACGCCATTTTCTATATTGCTACAATTTTTGATATACTTAAACTTTTTAGTCACTTGGATCTTAAACGAAAGGTAAGAACATTTTCTAAAAGAGAGTTTAGATTATTAAGTTCAGATTTTATGAAATATACTGAAAAATTTTTAAATACTAAATCTTATCAACTATTCCAATAGGATTATTTCTGTATATTCATAAGTATAGGTAGATTTCTAAAATATTTTGCATGAAATTAATATTTTAATAATCATGCATCACCAACATAATTTCCTAATGCCTGTGCATCCAAAGTTTCAAGTATACCCAATTGTTTTCTATTTAAAATATACACCTTGATTTACTAATGTTTTTATAAAGTTAGTTCTCCAACATTCTTATTATCATTTAAAATGAGGGCTCTGAGGCGGATTCAAGATTGCAAGCTAAAGGGAGGCTGCATTCTGTGTCATTCGAGAACTAGGATTCAAGTAGTGGGAATACTGTTTCTTTGCAAGTGATAAAGGACTTCCAACAGCTGCTCCCATACAGGACACCTGGCCACTACCCATGCTCAGGAACTCCAGCTTCCATCCTGGGTGGACCCCCATTTACCAATGTGGGATTTCCCCTAGTCACCTCCATCTTGGGACTCTACAGCTGCCATAGTACTCTACACATGGTAGCCTGCCTAAACCTAGGGACATCATACAGGATCTGGAAGCAACCATCAGCCACAACACTGCACACCACAGAGCTGCATCTCTGAACACATGGCTCAACGCCACAGCCTAGCCCCACCCGACCCAACATCCTATCACTGAAAGCAGCTGTTTTCATCTTGGGACACCTTTGTTACCATCTTTAGTTGGGTCAACTCCTTGTTTGGAACACTGGCTGGACAGATACCAAGTTGGGGAACTCCCCCCCACTCCCTGGCAGCCACTAATTCCATGCAGTGACTGCCCAATATAAAACAGCTCTCCATGACAGGTGTGCAGCCCCCAGAGCTCATCCCACAAGATCTCCAGAGAGAAAGGTTCCTGATTGGGAACTAGAAAAGGAGAGCATGAGTGAGATACAGTTTAGAGACTAAATTAGAGACCAGGAATTATGAGGTCCACAGTGATATAGAGATAAGACCAAGCACCCATATCACACAAGCAGGCTCCACAGAAGGTCTCTGTGGTACAGTCTCCCATCAGGGACTACAAGTAATATACCTCACCTCCAGGAGCCATACCCCTGAGACCAACCCTCCCACCCTAATAACTTTCATAATTCTGAGGGTGGAGATACCAGGAAACAACAGAGAACCCCACCTATTGCATATGAAGGGAAGCTGGAAAGATACTTATATCCAACCAAAACAATCCTTGTATCTTCCTTCGAGATATCTCTCTCTCTCCCTCCCTCCCTCTCCCCCCTCCCCCCTCCCTCCCTCTCCTCCCACCCTCATATCCCCAACATTTGTGAAACCAAGTACTTTTCAAGAATAGGGTACTACTGGGAAATCTGAATAGTATATTACAGTGATGTTGTATATTCTTTTATCTCCTATTTTTACATTACTTACTTTTCTTTTTTTTTTTTTCTTTTCCATACTTTTCATTGGTGCATTATAGTCGTACATAATGGCAGGGGGTTTTGTTACATATTAATACATATACACAACTTAATAATATTATTTGGCCAATGTCTCTTCCCAGTATTTTCCCCTTTTCTTCCCCTCTCCCATATCCCTTTCCTCTACTCTACTGATCTCCCTTAAATTTTTAGGTGATTCCACCTGCTCCATGCTCTTTCTAGTTTTTCTGAAGCCAGCAAAAGAGATGTGCTATGACTACAGAAAGAGGAAATCACATTGTTGCCAGAGGGCTCACCTACACTCAGGTCTCTTAAAGTACTGGATTACCAATCATAGGAGGCTATGAAATTGCCTTCTTAAAGGCTTTAAATATAAAGGCAATTACTCATATGTGGGGGATGGTGTCTCCCATCTTCACCTATCCAATGCTTAGATACCAGTCATTGGCTACACTTACCAAAAATGTTGGCTAAAGCAATTGCATGATGTTTCATTGGGAGAATGGAAAAGTACCATGATTAAACCATGATTTGTACCAGGGCTGTATGAATCTGTGGCAGAGATTAGAAGGAACTGAGTTCCAACCACTGGCCCAAAATATGTGCATTGCTAGACAAAGTGCCCCGTTCCCAGTTCACCTTCCCTCATTCAGCCTGAAGGGTCTGGAAAGCCAACGTATTTCAGACTTCTGTGATCCTGACCCCCCACAGTAACAAGTACATTTTACATCATGAATCAGAACCTACAATCACGCACACAAATATATATTTCATGAAACAATGTTGCAAGTATGTACTTTGATACTTCATATTCTATTGTAAACTGGATCCATTTTGTTTTTTAAAATGTCAGTCATGACCTGAATTTTTTTTTAATTAATTTTTATTGTAGGTTGTTCAAAACATTACATAGTTCTTTATATATCATATTTCACACTTTGATTCAAGTGGGATATGAGCTCCCATTTTTACCCCATATACAGATTGCAGAATCACTTCAGTTGCACAACCCTTACTTTTCTTAATATTTATGTTTCTTTGTTTTTTGTACTCTACTGTCTTCCCACTTGTCTCCCCAAATCACTTTCTGTCTCTTCTTTTGTTACTCACCAACTTCTTTAGATTCTTCTTTCATGCTTTCTAAGATCTAATAACTCTATATCCTCACCTTCTACCCCCTCACCATCTCATCCTACACCTCACCTGCAGTTCTCTGTCCACCATCAAAAACTGTAGAACTTTTTGTAAACATATTTATATTATATATAATAATTAAACTTACCATTTCTGTATATTGTGACAAAACCCTAAATGTCTAATATTGTCAAAATGGCCATACTATACAGATTTAATGCAACTCCAATCAAAATCTCAATAACATTGCTCATAGAAATAGAAAAAGCAGTCATGAAATTCATCTGGAAAACAAAGAGACCCAGAATAGCTAGTTATCCTTAGCAAGAAGAGTGAAGCAGGTAGCATCACTATACCAGATCTTAAACTTAATAAGAATTCTACAGCACAAGAAATAAAATCAAGAATCAACAAATGGGATGAATTCAAAATAAAAAGCTTCTTCTCAGCAAAATAAACAATCGGTGAGGTGAACAGAGAGCCTACAGAATGGGAGCAAATTTTTACCACACATACACAAGACAGAGCACTAATCCCTAGGATATATAAAGAACTCAAAAACCTTAACACCAAAAATACAAATAACCCAATCAATAAATGGGCCATGGAACTAAACAAATATTTCTCAGAAGATGATATATAATCAATCAACAAATACAATCAGTCAACAAATATATGAAAAAATGTTCAACATCTCTAGCAATTAGAGAAATGCAAACCAAAACTACTTTTTCATCTGACTCCAGTCAGAAAGGCAGCTATTAAGAATAGAAACAACAATAAATGTTGGCGTGGATGTGGAGAGAAAGGCAGACTCACACATTGCTGATGGGATTGCAAATTGGTGTAATCAATATGGAAAGCAGCATGGAGATTCCTTGGAAAACTGGAAATGAAACCACCATTTGACCCAGCTATCCCACTCCTCAGTTTATACCCAAAGGACTTAAAAACAGCATGCTATAGTAATATAGCCACATCAATGTTTATAGCAACACAATTCACAATAGCCAAATTGTGGAACCAACCTAGATGTCCTTCAGTAGATGAATAGATAAAGAAATGTGGTATATATACATGATGGACTATTACTCAGCATTAAAAGAGAATAAAATCATGGCATTTTTCATGTAAATGGAAGGAGTTGAAGAATATTATACTAAGTGAAGTAAGCCAATCCCAAAAAAACAAACACCAAATGTTTTCTCTGATATGAGGATGCTAATCCATAATGGGGATGGGAAGGAGAGCATGGAAAGAACTGAGGAACTTTAGATAGGGCAAAGGGGAGGGACGGGAAGAAATGGGGAAGCGGGATAGAAAACCTGGTGGAATGAGGTGGACATCTACAATAACAGAATTAAATAAAGCAAATGCAATTATACCTAAAGGGAAAGATAGACAGACTCAAATATAATGATATTTGGGGATTTTAATACCCCTCCCACATCAACAGACACACCTAGACAAAAAAAAAGTCAATAAATAAGAGGGTTAAGTTAAAAAAATTAACAAACATCAGAGTTAAGTGACACTATTCACCAAATGGGCCTAACAGAACACTGCATCCAGCAGCTCCAGAATTCATATTCTTCTAATCAGCACAAGGTACATGCTCCAGGATAGACCAAAAAAAAAAAAATTGGTCTCAAGAAGTTCACAACAAATCAAAACATTGCATGTGTTCTGTGGCCACCATGGAATAAAACTAGAAGTCAATAGTAAAATTTAAATATTGTGTGTGTGTGTGTGTGTGTGTGTGTGTGTATGTGTATGAAATAAACAAGCTCCTGACTTACCAATGAGTCAATAAAGAAATCAAAATATACATTCAAAAATTTCTTGAAATTAATGAAAATGGAAAAATCAAATACCCAAACCTATCTGATACACCAAAAGCCATATTAAGATTGAGGTTTATAGCTATTAGCAACTCAGCAAAGAAAGAGAAAGATTACAAATAAACAACAACATAACTTAAGGAACTATAAAAGAAGTAACAAACCGAACTCAAAATGAATCGAAGGAAATAATAATGATCAGAACAGAAATAAATGAAAGAGACTGAAGGAAAAAAGGAAAGAAAAGGAAGCACAAATCGTAAGTGAAACCAAGAGTTGGTTTTAGAAAAATAAACAAAGTTGATGAATCCTTAGACAGGATAACAGGAAGAAAACGGGCCTGAACCGGCAAAATCATAAAGGAAAAGACAGACTTCCAGTGGTGCCAGTGACAAAGGACCTTAGGGACTACTATGAACAAGTGAGTGTCAACACATCCGAGGGCCTGGAAGAAGGGCCAAGTTTCCGGACACCTGTAACCTGCAAAAACCGTTACCATGAAGACAGAAACCCCAAGGACCCATAACGGGAAGCAGGGATAGCTCAGTAGTGAAGAGCGCTGCAGAACCTGCCCAGAACCTCGGGCCGGCGGAGGCAGAGCGCGGAGGCAGAGAGGAGCCCAGGCAGAGAGGAGCCCAGGCAGAGAGGAGCCCAGGCAGAGGGCGGAGGCAGAGGGCGGAGGCAGAGCGCGGAGGCAGAGCGCGGAGGCAGAGCGGAGCCCAGGCAGAGAGGAGCCCAGGCAGAGAGGAGCCCAGGCAGAGAGGAGCGCGGAGGCAGAGCGCGGAGGCAGAGCGCGGAGGCAGAGCGCGGAGGCAGAGCGCGGAGGCAGAGCGCGGAGGCAGAGCGCGGAGGCAGAGCGCGGAGGCAGAGCGCGGAGGCAGAGCGCGGAGGCAGAGCGCGGAGGCAGAGCGCGGAGGCAGAGCGCGGAGGCAGAGCGCGGAGGCAGAGCGCGGAGGCAGAGCGGCGCGGCCCAGCCCTGGGCACCGCCTTCCCCGGGGGCCACTCCTCCCTCCGGCCAGGCGAAGGAACCCTGAACCGCGATTACAGAAAAGCCCACGGAGCTGCGTGGACACAGCTGACCCGGCGAGAGCGCCCTGGGGGCGGCGGCCCGGTCCGGCCACGACACCACTGTGGAGCGGCTCCCCGGAGCCAGCGCCGTCCCCTCGCAGCTCGGCGGCTGTGGAAGGGGGCCGGGTACCCGAGGACAAAGTGACCAGTCTCCAACCAGAAACTCCCACGGGGCGCCTGTACCAGAGAGACTGAGGCGGACACGGCCTCGGGATCCCTAGGGAAAGTTCCCCGACTGCCGCTCCCAGAGGGCGCGCGCCTGGCCTCTCCCTGCGGCGCATGCGCAGCTGCTCCGGGCGGCCCTGCCCTCGCAGGTAGTTTTAGATTTTAATAAATCTGAATAGATGTGCCCATCATTTAATATCTGTTCATGATCCATATAAAAGTTAAAGGTCCTGTGAAAATAAGAAAATCATCGAAAGTATAGGAGTTTTATTTAATTTTCATTTTGTAAAATGATCTGTCATATTATTTTCCAAGAATCACATGAAAAATCCATCATCTTAAGAGCATTCATCTAAAAGCAAGTTAAAATAATGAAAAATTAGACACTATTTTATGTTTTCATAGTTTATTTTTGAAAATTCCAAGAATTTTTTAAGTGAAATGGCATCCCACTAATTTTCTTCTAATGACTAAGAGAAAATCCTAAAATATTTTAAATCTAACCCTATAATTTTAACTAATAGTATATTCTACTGTTATATGAATTTCAGATGATTCAATAGAAAATATTGAAAAATCTTATCTGAACATTTTAATGTAAAAGTATATTCTTATAAGCACTGAAATAAGTCTTGATTTAGTGATCTTTAATTTTATACATATTAAACAGTGAAAAAAATACATAAATATCCAGCCTTTCTATTTCTTTATCCAATATTTATTGAGTCTCTTTTATAGATCAGAAACTAAAAGAAAAACACTGAACATAACATTTTCAAAATACAAATAAATGCATAAGTAGAACTTGAAGAGTTTCTAAGAAAGGAAAAATTCCTGCGTGCTCTGGGAAAGAGCTGCATCATCTGGGTGATGAAAGAAGGCCATAGGAGAAGTCTAAGGTATAAGTCAAAACAGCAGGAAAACAAATTCAAGGGTGGAGCTTCACAAGCAAAGCAGCCAAGAAAGAGATTTGAATTTCCTGTCGAATCACAGAACATCAGGTGAGCATATTGAACAAGAGACCCCAATTCACTAAAAGGAAGTGTGGATCGAACAATCACTTGAGTTGTGAAAATGAGATGTTTTGATTATTCCTAAGCATAGACTATTGGGCATTTTCTAAACATTCATCTATACTTGATTTCCAGTGGTGGTTCTTGCTTGATACCTTTGCTTTCTAAAAAACAAAACATCTCAATAGTCAATTCAAATGCTGGCAGATCAAAATAGTGTATTAATTTTTAATCAAGCTTTATCCAAATGACAATCATTTTGTAAACAATCCTGACCAACTGAAAAAAATCCTAAGAAAATGAACTATATGGCATTCTGTAGGCTGGAGGAAGTTAGTTAGGATCAATGTGGATGTCCAATAGTGAATGTGCAAATACTCAGAATTTTCATTTCATTTCATAAATCAGACATAAGACTTCATTGCACATGTGATTTTATAGGGAAGAGGCCAAAGGAAGGATGCTTTCCTGTGTCCTAGCAGTAGGAGGTTGTCATTCTTACTGGACTCCTGATAAAGAGCTATGTAGGTATTACTTATTCTAACAATAATCCTGCAACATTGGGGCTCCAAGAATCAACAGACAGTACCAAGGTGGGCCAGAAGTCCAGGCACAGTTCCTCTAAAGTTCTTCAATTATATTCCTGCACTTGATGCTAACAGATAGATGCAAGCATATCCTCTTACAACAGTAACAACCATATTCTCAATTCACTGGGTTGCTCTATAAGAAAGGTTTTGTTTGCGTTTGGCTTTGTTTTGACATGTTTAAGGGTTTTTCTTCTTTATTCTGTCTCTTTCTGCCAGCAAACAATTTAACAGAGAGAAAGTTTCTGTCAATTCAAAAGTCTGGCAAGTCAAATGTAATTTGATTCATATTATTGAAGTCACCCCCTGTGTCTTTTAACTTTCTTTCTCTAAGCATATTTTAGAATCACAAATAAGAATTGCAGAAACTCCCTTCAAAATGAAAAGTCTACTTCCAAGCTGTCTATAGTTAAATATAGCCCAGTGGCATCACTCTTCCTCTTTGAGCAAAAATCAAGAGCACAATAAATGATTTAAGTGATATGTGACATCTCATATATTTTAGTTACTTTAATTTCATTTTAAATCCTTGGAGAATTTGTAAAAGTAAAAACTGCTTTACTAGTTTGAAACACATGTGGACTGATTTTAAATATAAAAGTGAGGCCAAAATGCATTTGATATTGAACATAAATCAAAAACAATACAAACAAACTTTTAAAAGCACATCTATCTCTAAATAAGTCAGTATGTTATACTTTAGGATAACAAAGGGAAGTGCATTTATGGAGACTTTGACTAGGCTCAGAAAAATAAAACTCACCAACTTCACAAGGTAAAAATACTAACTTGTGTTTTATTTCATTGATTTTGCAACAATCAGGCCATATCTCCAAAACCTAAGCGATGTTACAAAAGTTAATACCCACATAACGTCTCCATTTCCGTGTAGAAGTTAATAATCATCTACACATAGTGCTGGAACTAGGCGAAAAGTTCAAATAAACAGGATGCTATTATCCCTAAACATGAGAATTAGAGAACAACAAGAGCAAAGTCTCAACCTAAACCAATGAGGAAAGTAGGGCTTTTGTCCAGAACAGTGATGTGCTACAGTGGATCTCTGATTAATGTGGGAAAGTGTGAAATTTTACACAATCAGTACGTACAGAACTGGGGAAGTGAAACACAATGGAGCTTGTAAAATGTAGATTTGTTCCAGTGATTATAGGAACCAGAAATTAAGGTAAGGTAATCTCTAAGTGGACTTCATTTTATCCAGCACTAACTATCACCTCAAGTGTGTTGTACTCCTAGGAAAAGCAAATACACAATGCTTGGCAGATCTGTACTAGGAAACGAATATATTACAAGAACGTTGCAATTAAGCACGAGCAGTAGATATTTTTTGTTTCAAAAATCTCTCCTAAAAACTTATTTTAAAAAAAATAGACAAGCTATCTTGCCACCAATGTTGTCAGAAAGGGCTTCTCAGAGGTTTTGTTGAGCACTCCCAGAAACTGAAGCACATGAACCTGATGATACTTAGCTGAGACAGTCTCATGCTAATCCATATGTGTGTTTTATTCTAAAGAATTGACACCATTTCAGATAGGAGTATTATTGTCTGATTACATTTACTCTCATGGTTCAGACTAAAATACAAAGTTAATTATTAACACTGAGTTGTGACAAGAAAACTATTTCTACTGATTTACAAAGGGGTAAGTAGTAGGAGAAAAGATAGTAAACAGAAATAAAGCTTTAGGATGATGCTACAAGATAGAATGAAATAATGGCAAAATTCTGAGTATTCTGTAACTCATCACCTTGTATCTTACAGCTTTGCCAAGAATGACTCAGCATACCAATTTTGCATTTTAAACATGTTGTTTTTGTAAGATCTGAGATTGGAGGGAAATTTCCCTAAAGACATATATTAACAAACTCTTTCAACAAAAACATAGTGAAAAATTTAAAATATTCTTGTTAATTAAATCAGAAATACACAAGCATTTTATGTCAAAATTGTTTGTTCATAAAAGAGATTAAAATTGTACAAGTTAATTGACTTCATTGATCTTTAAACTAAGCCCTTTTTACTGGTTTCTCTACGTAGCACTGAGTTAACAAGGACAACTCTGTTGCTAAATCAGTTTTCTGTATGTGTGTGTGTTCTGATTCTGGGTTTAATATGTTATTTGTTTGGTTTAACTATTGGTACACAAATACTACTGAATTTCATATATATGTATATATATATATATATATATATATATATATATATATATATACACACATATACACACACACACACACACACATATATATATATATATATATATATATATATATATATATATATATATATATATATACACACACACATATTTTTATTGAATGCATACATACAATTTATCTTATACCCAATAACATCTCTAAACTACAAATGATATTTTGGAGATGACTTTGTGCTTTCTAAATAGATAATTACATCATCTTTGATAATTGTAATTTTGCATCTTTCCAATTCTTATGATTTATTTTTCTTCTTTTATTGAAATAGCTGGGACTCAAAGTACCAGCTTAAATTAAAGTGATAGCATGCTTCTAATACTTCAACAGTAAATAAAATTATTTGATCTAAAATTTGCTACTCTACATCAGGTTTTAAAAGTTCATTTTGATTCCAAATGTGCTAAAGTGTTTTTCTCTATAATCATGAATTGTCTCAGCAAGTGCTTTTAAGATAAGTACATAATTGATTTTGCTTTTACTCTGTTGAGTATGGTGATACACATAACAAATGATAGAATATTATATTATAGCTTCCATTCTTGTGACAAAGAAATTTTTTAAAAATTCACTAGATTTATATTAATATTATTTGTATTTGATTAATAGTTTGCCCTGTGTTTTTGTGTAAGTTTAACTGTAACTTTCCTTTCTTTCATTATGCTTCTATGAATGCAGAATTACAGTTGAACTAACAGAATGAAAAGAGTTGAAAAATATTTTTCTTCTTTTCCCTACTCTAGAATATGTTCTATGTTCTATATGAATACAATTGTAATTACCTACAATAAATTATTTAGCATAACCATAAAGCATTAGAATGTTGGAGTTTATTGGGATAAAAGCTTTAATTTACCAATTTTTAATTCAATTAACTTACTACTATAAATGTATTCAGGCAAAGGTAAGTTATATTGGATAAGCTCTATTTTTCTGGTGAATAATTTATTCCACATAGATTTATTTTTATTAGCATCATCTTTTAAATCTCTGCTTTGTATAAAAGGATATCTCTTTTTAGAAACTAATATTTTCTAATTATAGCTTCTTAGTTAACATTGCTTAAATTCCATTTAAGACTTTTTCCAAAGAACCATTTTCTGGCTTTGCTATTTTAGTGAAACTTTTTTTGGTATTTTTATTCATTCCTAGCATTGTCTTTATTTTCCTCTTTCAGCATTCTCCAGATATTTTTTCAACATCCTTTTACTAACTTCTTAAGTAGATAATTATTGGCTCATTAACATTTCTGTCTTTGTTATTTGGTGATTTTGAGTATTCCAAGCAGCAACTGTACAATGAGATTTCAAAAGCAATGCATCCATTAGTAAGAGGCCTGTGACTAACACTGGAGAGATAACTGGGAGGCCTGCAGAGAAGCCAAACTGATTCTGGACTGGCATTGAGTCAGGAGAAATGGAAGGAAGGGAAGGAGGACAAAGGAAGGGTGGAAGCTTCTGAGACTTGGTGCAGTCCAGGCAAAGCTGGGTGAGGCCATCAAGGTCTAGAGTCAGAGGGACTTGGCACCTGCCAGGGCTAGCCTACCTTCCTTGGGCTAGAAGTAGCCTGTGGAAAGCAGAGTCTCACCGGCTGGGTTTCAGGGTGCAGCAACCTAGGTTCTAGGTTATTCATACTCCCTGTAATTGAGAGATGAGAGGCACTTTCTCATGCTAATATACACAATGATGTATTTTAT
Organism: Callospermophilus lateralis; assembly: GCF_048772815.1. Lineage (NCBI taxonomy): Eukaryota > Metazoa > Chordata > Mammalia > Rodentia > Sciuridae > Callospermophilus > Callospermophilus lateralis. Next base: position 1,217,350 of record NW_027513245.1, on the reverse strand, counting down.
ATGATGTTCCTGAGCTCTGTGGCATCCCTGAACATTTCAATGTTTTTTTCTTTCAGTCCTAAATTCCATTAAATTTCTTTATTTGTTCTATGGGTTACTTAGATATCTGTTTTCTAATAGTAAAATAAATCATTTCTTAAATTATATTCAGTTACCAACATAGATGACTGTCTTTGTTTTTAAAAAATAGTATCCTTTTGAAACTCTGTAGTTTAAACCAGATCAGAGCCTAAATCTCAATCTTTTCACCACAGTCTCTGAAGACGGAGAATGACAAGAAGTAAAATTACTGGTAGTCCATACCTGCAAACCCAGTGAAGAGACTTAATCTACTTGGAGCTTTGACTTGTACCTAGAGGGGAAATAAATACCCAAGAGCAGCAGAACATTTTCTGGACACCACCTGGGAGCAGTGAGTGGGAAGTGGATAGAAGGTGAAACACAGGAGGGAGAACTACCTGCAAAAGAAGTGATATCACCATCACTGTGCGTGGAGAAAGACAGAATTGGGCCTGAGGCCCAGAGGATGAGATAGCACCTGCTGCAAGGAGCAGGGAGGGGGCTTAGGAAGTGCAGGGAGCTCTTCTGCAGGCTCCTTGGTATTGGACCTCCAGCCTGCAGAGCTGCAAAGTAGATGTCCGTCACTTAAGCTACCCAGTCTCTGGCATTTTGTAATGACAACCCAAGCAAATTGATGGACTACTTTATCATGACAGAAAAAGGAACGCAGCAACTGTACGAAGCTATTAAAAACAGAAAACAAAATGAGAAAATCTTTCAGCTTCTGAAAATACTTCTCATAAAACCAACACATGACAGAGAAAAATAATAACATACTCCAACATGAATTAAATTAAATCAAGGAAATGAAGATGTTTAGCACCCAATATTTCCAATAAGATAAACCAGCACTCTTTAGAGAAACACTTGATTCCGAACCTGAAGCAAGAAATACAGATGAGTCCAGAATATCCTTGTGCCTAAAACAACTGAGCACTCAATGATTAATTGGTAAATATAACAAAAACAGTTTCAACTTAAAAGGGCTTCATATGGCTATAGTTGGAACAATTTGAGAATCCAAAAGAGAGCTGGTTTCTTACTCCATTCAAGCAGCTATATCAAACTACCACAAACTGGGTACTTTATAAAACAATAGGACATTACTTCTCACAATCCTAGAGATTGAAAAGTCCAGGATCAAGGAAGGTTTCACATCTGGTGAATGTCTGCTGTCGGCCTCATAGATGGTAGCTTCTTCCTGTGTCATCTCACAGCAGAGGGGACCAGCCAGCACTTTGGGGGTTTATAAGGATACTAATCCCAGTCAAAAGGGCGTTTCTCTCTTGAACTAATCACCTCCCAAAAGCCTCACCCCAGAACCATCCCCCGAGTGGTAGGATTTCAGCCTGTGAACTTTGGGGGCACAAATACTAGACCACAGAAGATAATTGTTCATTAATAACAGATTGAAAAGATTCACTCATAAGTCTATAACATTACTCAACAGAAAAAGAGAAAAATAATGAAAAATTAATTTAAGAAGGCAGGAGAACACTTGTTAATTAATGTAACATAATAGTAGAACTAGAAATTTTGCAACTACCAATTATGATAATGCTAATTACTTCACATAAAGATCACCAATGAGTGTCAAAATCATTGGATACTATTTTTGAAGAACACAATAATATCCAGGGTTATCCTACAAATCATTCACTAATTTCAAATTGAGTACAGTTTTATATTTGAGAAAGCTGAAGCTCACATCTTAACCAAGTGTTCACATTCGGCCTCACTAACAGGAATCATTGTATTTCTCTGGATATGAAGCAGGAAGGTGTCATTGTAATCCATTCATTATTCTCAATAAAATTTAACCTCAGTGTAATCTAGTTTTTCCATCAAAAACTCTTACCCAGGATGGTTTTTCCTGAAGGAGACATTTAGCAAACTCTTGGTGAAGAGGTCCTCTGGCATCCCAAAGGTAGAAGCCCAGAGTACTGCCAACTGTCCTATGTTCATGGGGCAACACCAAAACATGTCAGTGGAGCAGAGTTTGGAGATCTCTGTCCTAGGCTTAACTTTCCTGTCTATAGGAAACACAAGACATAGAGGAAGAAAAGATACTGTCACAGAGGTCACCCGTTTATGCAGCCAAAGTGACTGGAGAGGTCCATAGCTATCAGTTCTCTCAATCTTGTAGGAAGAATCTCAATTGTGATACAGAGTAGTGAGCAGGAGTGTATGATAGAGAGGGAAAGTATAGATCCAGCCTAGGTATTCTTCAGTAGATGAATAGATAAATAAAAAATGGTATACATACACAATGAATTATTACTCAGCAACATGAATTGCTGACCTTCTCACCAGTGCCAGAGTCCTGCTTCCAAAATTTCAGTTACATTCTTGCAGAATTAGACAACATTCTTTTTTATAGAGAGAGAGAATTTTTTAATATTTATTTTTTAGTTTTTAATGGACACAACATCTTTATTTTACTTTTTCTTATGTGGTGGTGAGGATCGAACCCAGTGCTCCGCGCATGCCAGGTGAGCGCCCTACCACTTGTGCCACATCCCCAGCCCAAGACAACATTCTTGATTAAAAAAAAATGCTTTCCCACTGTAATGTATAGATAGATAATGACTAATGTGTTTTTATTTAGTTGTTAAGGTTAAAAGCTTAGGATGCTTTACAAAAAATACAATTTTAGTTTTGATAACAACATTGAAAGTGCACTTAGGTATGACTTTATATCTGTAGTTGAAGTTTTCTCTTCTAGAAGAAGAATATTTCTCAAGTGTGAGTCCCTTAAAAAGATCGATTACTCAAATATGTCAGTGAGCCAGAGTTCAACGCGAACATTTGTCCAAATTCAAAAACAAATGTCAATGTCTATGGATCGATTATGTAAGAATCTTCTGCTCACCTGACCTTTTACAGAAAAGTTCTAGACATTTATGGGAGAGGAAAGAATTCCCCAGAAGATTTGATAAAGGTCAAAGGATAAACTTGAGTGCTATTTGAAATTTTGTTTCGGGTGATTACATATGACCAGAATTCAAAATCATTTGTGAGAAAAGTTTAAGTGGCTCTCGTCTGGAAGCCGACAGGTCTCCTTGGAGTTGCCCAGAATACCTGTTTTACTTTGGCTCCCCATCCCACAGGTGGTCACCTCCCAGAGTAAAAGGGATGGGAGAAGGAGGGGCCTCCACTCGCCCCTTCTTCCCTTCCTCCAGTGCTGGCAACCAGGTCAAATAAAGGGACGGGCTGGATGGAAACCAGGATGAACCATATGTAGGGACATGAGGAGACCAGGCTGCTGACCCTGAGGAGAGGCAGTGTAGGACCAGTACAGGAAAGTGACCAGGACTATCAAATAGCCTTATAAAAGTCACAGTGCCATAACAATGACAGCAGGAAAATGATGAGCTTCTATGAGCAAATTATTAGAGAATAGAAACAATTTGTGGGGGTCCTTGTGAAATCAGTGAGTATCAGATTAAATAATAAGGATACAATAAACAGGACATTATGAATTCTCCTGATCAATGAATAAGATTACAGTATTATAAGGGACAACAAGTAAGTGTCATATCTTTGAGATATGTTATTAGCTACCTGAAATTTTTTCCCAGAACAAGATTTTCTAGGGACCCAGGGAAAAAACATTTGTTTTATTAGAAAAAACAAGCATTGAAAATGTAAAATGATGCAAGTGTCTTAAAGCATATGTTGGGGATATTTTTAAGCTTATTAAATAATTTAGGTTTTTACATAAGAAAGTTCAACAGAAGGCTTTCTTCTATTTTAAAATTAATTTCGACTGTAGGTTCAGATCACTCTTTTGTTGTTTTTAGAATCCTGCTTTCTATAGCCACATCACAGGAATATATGCTAATGATAGGTCTTCTTACATTTCTATTGTATATGGAAAAAAGTATTCCTCGATACTTGTACACATATTATGGGTTTCTACTTCCTACCCTGTATACTGCCCTGAGGATTTTCGAATTTCATTCTTTACTTGCCGCAGCCCGGCTGGCTGCAGCAAAATAACCAGGGGGGTGAGGAGCAACTTGTGTAGATTGATACAGCAGGAGTAAGAGCCGTTTATTGTAGGACCTGAGCGATATTTATACATTCCACACAGCTTATCTTAATTAACATAAACTAGATACATCAGTCAACCAATTAGGAATCTCCACACTTAATGGCTCGTTTTTGTTACTTTACAAATTACTCCCTCTGTCATTTTGCCAGGTGCCATCCTGACTTGTTTACAGACTCTAACATTTACTTATTTACTATTTGTTGCAAATTAATTGTATCTTCTTTCCAAAATTTGGTATGAATAAAGAAAGCAATACCCTGTCTCAGATTGGTTATCAGATAATGTATTAATAACAAAAAATAAAAATATAATTTGTTTTAAAAATAAAAATATGATGCTGCTGAACATTTAATGTTTGTGTGTGATTTGTATAATATCACACTTCTCTTAAAGTGAGGACCCATCTTCTCCTGACAATGGCTTGGACACACAATATGGCACTATGGGCTATGATATGTCATCTATGAAAACTATTATACTGATCCTTGATATATAAATGGGAATAAATTTTTTGAAATTAGTTTAATGATACATTTCAAATGTCACAAAAATATGCATAGTCTTAGATACATTTCCTCATTCATTCAAAAATTTATTCAGGAGACCTAATTTAATGAATTATATAAGAAGAAAACAGATTCTTTTCAAGGACAACTATAGTAATGAATAACAGAAACTTGTATTTATATTCATATAAATGTGGCACCTTTTAATTTTTGAAATAGTGTGAAAAGTTTTCAATGAAAAGTTTACTTTCCACTTTCCTCTTTCCAAATCCCCCACACAGGCCAACTCTAACATCTTAACAGAGAACATGGTACATAGTCTGTCTGAATGTTGTAAAGAAAAATTTACAGATGCTCTATACAATTTACTAAATTGTATGTATTTTGTTATATATTTTTAACTTACTGAACTTACACAGTACCTTAGATTATCCTTTGCATAGTTTTCAATAATATGGAACATTCCAAATGGAAGTAAAAATTTCCTAGAAATACCAGTGATCCCAGAAAACTATTTGTGGATATCATTTATAGATGACATTCACTTGACATTGAGTTTCCCCAGAATTCTCAAAACACTGTTCTAGTCCTTCTTACTTAATTCAATTCCCTCTTATGTTTCTTAAGTTATTTTGTGAACTAGAAAGAGATTACCACAACTGGTATTTTTTTTTGAGATTTTGTATGAATTAAAGTGCTTTGTTCTATATTTTATTGGATATTAGATGCAAACAGAATTCTAAGATGTAAATCATTTTCCTTCAGAGTTTTGAAAATTTAGTTCCATTGTTTTACAGTTTCTGTAACTTCCAGTCTTCCTCTATAGAAAGTCAAGCATAATCACTGGCTGGCTTCAAAAGAGGAAGAAAGGGATCAGTGATTGAAAACTTCTTGCACACATTTCAACCGCTGCTATTCAATCCTGCCTTGAGTCCTGCTATTTCCTATTCCTGTTACTCTGCAGTTTTGAAGAGAAAGTACAGGGACATGTCTATGCTCAATTTGCTGGATGTAAAGGATTAATCTTCTTTGGCTTCTCTTGAAAATGAGGCAATCCCTTTATCAGGCTTGTAAGATTAACAATTAGCTTTTTGTACTAGATAGAAAGGAAAACCCTAAAATAAAATACATGCTTGAAATAATGGTGATATTCTGGGTTTACTAAGGAACTAAATCGAATAAATGGATTAAATGTGTCATTCATTTACCCAATTTATATCTAATGTTACCATAGACCACTTTTGATTCTAGAAATAAATCAATGAATAGAGTAGCAAGAATCCATCTGCTTAAATGCAGGGCTTGATGTGAGGAGAACAACAACAGGATATTTCACCACCAGTTGCCACTGTCTTGGCTCATTTCTCCACCAGCATTTGGAGCTTGAAGATTAAGCAAATGAGAACAATCAAACTTGCTTAGGAGAAGGATCATATAAATAAAGTATTGGCCCAAAGAAATGCTGGAATTTTCTGGAACTTGTCATTTGCTTTCTTTGTGTCACAACACATGAATTTACAATATTTGTGTGACAAAAAAGTTTTTTGTTTATTTGCATTTTTTTTCAAATGCCTCTAATTCAAATTTTATGAAGTGAAGCATGCAAAGTCCATTCTTGCAGAGCAAATTATGATTGGTTCTTTCAGGACACTTAATGATTTTTATTACTGAAATAATAATGTGGTTAAAGGCTTTTAAAATTATTTTTTGAAAAAATGAAGTTTTCCCATAATCACACATTGCCTCCTTATGTGTTCACAGCATAGAAGGCATCTCTCTCTCTCTCTCTCTCTCTCTCTCTCTCTCTCTCTCTGTATGTGTGTGTGTGTGTATATATATATATATATATATATATATATATATATATATATATATATAATACTAAGCAATTATATATAATTGCTTAGTATTCTAGGAGAGAAAAATTATGTTTCTAAGATAAGCAAATAAACTAATTACAAAACAATAAGATAAATTAATACTTAAAATATTTATTTAATTTTTGGTGGTATAAAGCAGCATCTTATGGTGATCAAAGTAGTGTTGGTTAATTCTAACTCAGCCATTTGCCTTGGACATGTCACTTTATGACTCTGTTTCCTGCTGTCAGATTTTTTAAAAAGAAAAAAATGTATATGATACAGTATACATTACAATTCACTAAAGAAATAGAATGAATAAATATATATATATACATATATGCATACATACATATGACAGTGGGAGGGAGGCAGGAAAAAGAAGTGGGTAGAAGGAAGATGAGAGAGAAAGAAATAATGAATTGGCTTACAAAATTTGGAGACTATGAAGATTTCTGTAGCCATCAAGTTGGATATTTCATAATATTTGATGTTTCAGACTGTGCTAGTCAGCTTTCATTGCTGTGACCAAAATATCCAGTAAGAACAGCATGGAGTTCTTTACATGTCTCAGCATTAAAAGAGAATAAAATCATGGCATTGCAGGTAAATATATGGAGTTGGAGAATATCATGCTATCATGCTAAACGAAGTAAGCCAATCCCCCCCAAAACCAAAGGCCAAATGTTTCTCTGGTATGTGAATGTGATCCATAATGGGGGTGGGGGCAGCATGGGAGGAATGGAGGAACTTTGGATAGGGCGAAGGGGAGGGAGGGAAAGGGAAGGGGCACAGGTAGGAAAGATGGTGGAATGAGATGGTCATCATTACCCTAAGTACATGTATGAAGACACGAATGGTGTGACTCTACTTTGTGTACAACCAGAAAAACAAAAAACTGTGCTCCATATGTGTGCTATGATTTGAAATGCATTCTGCTGTTATGTATAAGAAAAATCAAAATAAATTTTAAAAAGAACAGCAAGGAGGAGGAAAAGTGTATTTGGGGCTTACAGTTTCATCAGTTCAGTCCGTGGTCGGCTTACTCCATTGCTCTGAGCCTGAGGGGAGGAAGCACATCATGGCAGAAGGGTGTGGGGAGGAAAACTGCTCAGATACTGTCAGTCAGGTAGCAGAATGATGGATGGAGACTCCAGGAACAAAATATAAATCTTAAAACCCCACCCCCAGCACCTAATTCCTCCAGCCATGCCTCACCTACCTACAGTTATCACACACTTGATCCCTTTAAATTTGTAACTCATTAAATGGATTGATCCACTGACAAGGCTTCAGCTCCATAACCTAATCATTTCACCTATGAATGTTCCAGCCTGAACAGAGAAGCTTTGGGAGAAGACCTCATACCCAAACCGTAACACACCCCACGTCTGAACATTCAGAAGACTGATGCCCCAGCTCCCACAGTCGTGGCCACATTCTCAGTCTTTTAGTTTTCTTCTTCTTCTTCTTCTTCTTCTTCTTCTTCTTCTTCTTCTTCTTCTTCTTCTTCTTCTTCTTCTTCTTCTTCCTCTTCCTCTTCCTCCTCCTCCTCCTCCTCCTCCTCCTCCTCCTCCTCCTCCTCCTCCTCCTCTTCTTCTTCTTCTTCTTCTTCTTCTTCTTCTTCTTCTTCTTCTTCTTTTTTGGTCTCCAACAGATTGGAAAAGACTCACCCACATTAGGGAGGGTAATCTTCTCTACTCAGTCCGTCAGTGAAATGTTCCCCTCATCCACAGCACCCTCACACACACACACACACACACACACACACACACACACACACACACACTCAGACAAGTGTTTCCTCAAAAGACTGGGAACCCCATGGCCCAAACAAATTGGCTCCTGAAATTCACCATCACACCACCTCACAAGATTGATATGCTAAGTAAATGAGATCTGAAGTGTGAGGTACTTAACAAGACACCTAGAACCATAAAGCCTCCATGAAATTTACTATAAATACCTACTGAGATTCAATCTGAAGAAAAACAGATTTCAATAGTCACTTATGCACCTCCCATTACTTTTCAGCATTTACTGCAGAAGTGTATCTATTATGTAGCTTCTCTTCCTTTCCCTTTTGGCCTGAGTTTTCCCCTCTGTCCCCTTTCATGTCCAAATGGTGTCCTCCTCTCATTGGTTGATAAAAGTTTTCAGAAGAATAATTGTTTTGATATATCACTGCTGTTATTTATTTCTGTGGCTAAGCAATTTCTATTGTAGAGTTTTCTAGAAAGACTAAAATCAGAGACTCGATTTTTTTTCTCTTTTCTATGATATTTGAATCATTGCTAAACACACAGAAAAAAAAGTCCCTCAGGCTATAATACTCAATTCCAGAACAGCTGTTTTGAACTTGAACAAATCAATATTAAAAATGAAAACCAATATGGTTTATCACTGTTAAAAATAATTGTTCCAAAAGCCACTCCACCTGCACCTACCAGGATGAAAAATAAATCAAAGTTTCACTGATTCATAAATGTATAGAAATTATCTAATTAACATCTTTGTGCACTGCTTTAGATATTTAAAATACAGAAGGATTTCTAGTAGTATTTGAGAGAACAATCTTACTCTATTAAAGAAGTATCAAATTCAATGAGATGTAGAGGCCACTGAATTTATTCAATTAATCACTGAAAGTAGAGTTATTCTATGAAAATGAGACTTATCTTTATTACTTAGTTGTCTACTTATTATTTTTTTTATATTCTTATCTTTTTTTATATTCTTTTAGGGAAAAGATTACCCTTATCTATTCGTATTAATAACAACCTCAGTCTTTCAGGCTGCTGTAACAAAATACCATAAACTGGGCACTTTATAAGCAACAGAAGTTAACAAATGCAAGAATGAGATGCAGTGTGCATGGTGTCCAATGAGGACCTGTTTTCCGTTTCATGGATGGTGCTTTCTCCGTGAAAGCTAATAAGGTAGATGAGAAGAGCTAGCTCTCTGGAGAGTTCTTTATAAGGCCACTATTCTCATTCTTGAGGATCCTACCCTAATGACCTAATTACCTCCAAAAGGCCTATCCCTAACTGCTTCACCTTGGGGTTAGGAATTCAGGGTATGGATGGGGGGGGCACAAACATTCAAATCATAATGATGACCAATGGATGCAGTCAATTACAGAACACATCAAACCACATTCCAAATTCCAAATGAATCTAAAAAGCAATTTCCTCCCTCCATTTTGACTTTTTCCCCCTAAACTCATAAAGGTTAAAATAGAAGCCTCCCTTTCTTTATTATCTGCTTTATCTTTTCCACATCCATTCAATGACCATTTGCTGAGCACCTATTACAGGTTAAACATCCCTAATTTGAAAAATCTAAAGTCCAAAATTCTCCATAACCTGAAACTTTTTGAGAGCACAGTGGAAAATTCCACACCATTAAATTTGTTTCATGATAAAATTATTTTAAAACTTACTTTTAAAATTATATAAACTTACTTTTAGGATTTGGATATAAGGTATATGTAAAACATAAATTAATTATCATGCTTAGGCTCAGATTCCATCTCCAAGATAGATAGATAGGTAGATAGATATTTTTCCCCTAAAATTTGAAAAAAATATCTGGAGTTAAAAACATTTCTGGTCCAAAGCATTTTGAATTAAAAAAATACTCAGCCAGTATAATCCAGTATAATGCAGAATGAAGGTAAGAATTCTAGCATCTAAAGTGACAGGCCTTTTTATGTCCTGTTTTTATTAACTTGGGATTTTGGCAAAAGAAAACAAGTGCAGTTGCCCGTTTGGTTTAAGGCCCATATTATCAGAAGTTCTGTTTGTATGAAAATATGTTTCCCAAGGGAAATGTTTTTGAGAATAATAATGGGAAAGTTCTGAAACAACTTCCTCTAAAATGTAACAGAATATTTATTTTACTAGGACTTTGTGGCTTTGTCAAACTCAACTGTACTCTAATGGTTTTAGTAAATTGGTTTTGAGTTCAAAGCTTTGGGAGGAATGGTTGACAATGAGGACAGGGAAACGTAGAGGGCATCTTGGTGCAAATGTGTCGTGTCTGACTGTGGCCCCACAGCAGGCATGACTCGTACTGTGTGCCCTCAAAGGACCAGAAACACACAGAGAGGGTGAGAGCTGGAGGGCATCACTGGGCAGGTCTTGTGGAGGAAGGTCTTCTGTGGACGGTGCTCTGGGGTGGGCTCTACAGTGTGCAGGACTTTGAAGAGAAGTGGACGAACCTAAGAAAACCTATCATTTTAAACAGTTTAAACTAATGTAATCCCTTCTATTCCCATCACGTCATCCAGCAGAAGCAAGTTAAAAAAAAAAAAAAACTGCTAATGGCAATAAACTTCAGATTGTAATTAAGTAAGTAAACTTAGCTAGAGACCTTTTCCACAGACATGGCTCACAAAGAATGCCTACTTTTTTTTTTTTTTTTTTTTTTTAGTACTGGGGACTGAATTCAGAGGCACTAGACCACTGAGCCACATCCCCAGCCCTATTTTGATTTTATTTAGAGACAGGGTCTCACTGAGTTGCTTAGCACCTCGCTTTTGCTGAGGCTGGCTTTGAACTTGAGATCCTCCTGCCTCAGCCTCCTGAGCCTCTGGGATTACAGGCATGTGCATCACCACACCTGGTCAAGAATGACTACTCCTGATGGAATGTCTGAAAAAAGAAGTTTTAAGGACTTTAATGCACTCCACATGGTTCACAACTTTTCTTGAAAGAAATGTATCATTCAAGACATCTGATAATTCCTGGATAAATTATCCCACAGGGTTTCACCCAGTATTCAAGTTTGTATCTATCAGATTTTAGTGAATGCAGGATAAGTGATAGTCTCAGCCTTGGACAACTACAGTATTTAGGCTTGTGTGTACCTAGTGCACGGAAAGCATATCCATCTGTGACAGTGTGACTTTCAGTTTCCCCAGGCTGTTGTTTTGCTCTAAGGGTTTACTTGTACCAAATTTCCTTTTATAGATTTTGTTCCCTACGTTCTGTAAATATGAACTCGGAATGTTTAAGTCCATATCACTAACAGGCTTCTGAATGAACCTCTTACAAATGACAGTATCATGTGTCAAAACTGTGTAATCATTTCTGACACATTCTTAGTGTTCTCAGCAATCTAAATCTCTTTGCTAAAATGTGTATATCAGTAAGAGGAATCAAGGTATGAGAGATGTACATCATTTCAGATCAACACCTACTGTGACTATCTCAGAAAATTAAAGTATAATGATACCAGAGTTCTAATCATGCAATACCTGTTTAGTCAAAGATGATATTATTTAACCGTATCAGTAAATAAAATCTCCAGTGTATCATCTCTGATTTCTTTTTTTTTATTATTAGTTGTTCAAAAAATCACAAAGCTCTTGACATATCATATTTCATAGATTTGATTCAAGCAGATTATGAACTCCCAATTTTACCCCGTATACATATTGCAGATTCACATCGGTTCCACATCCACTTTTTTACATACTGCCATACTAGTGTCTGTTGTATTCTGCTGCCATTCCTATCCTCTGCTATCCCCCCTCCCCTCCCCTCCCCTCTTCTCCCATCTTCTCTCTCTACCCCATCTACTGTAATTCATTTCCCTCTCTTGTTTTTTTTCCCTTTCCCCTCACTTCCTCTTATATGTAATTTTGTATAACAGTGAGGGTCTCCTTCCTTTACCATGCAATTTCCCTTCTCTCTCTCTTTCCCTCCCCCCTCTCAACCCTATTTAATGGTGATCTTCTTCTCATGCTCTTACTCCCTATTCTGTTCAGTGGACCCAGCTATTGCCCTTCTCGGAGCATCTCTGGTTTCTGACTAAGCCAATCCTCCTACTCCCAGGCCCATCTGGTATGTAGCTTCAGTAAAGTGGGAAAGGTGCCCTTAGGATTTTGAGGAATACCACGTCCCTCCCTGAAGGCAGTTCTTTGAGGGCAGGACCATTTCTACCACACTCTTGAATTATTAGATCCTAACACATTAGGTACCCTACAATATTTGAAGTATTAAAGAGAGAGTTCATAATTTAAGAAAACATTTTTAAGATATTTTTTTTTCATTTTTAACACAAATAAAAACATTTTTCTGCCTTCAGCATTTTTCTTCAGCTTAAAATAAAAACGGTGTGTTCTTCGGATTTTCAAAGTATTCCTCACATCAACATTTCCTAACATCTACAGTAGTACAAGAGGGCGAGGAAGGGCTTTTTGTTTCACCATCAGTACTCAAAGTGCCCGCCTTCTGTAGTGTTGATTTCCTACTACTGACCTGCAGTCTCACTGTCTCTTTTCCTACCCTCCATCACATGCCTGCCTCTGTACCTCACTATATGAAGGCAGTTCAGCTTTCTCAGTTGACTGTCTCTTTGTGCTTGCACAGATCTCTCTACCTTACCTATCAGGCATGACACACCACTTTCCTCTCTGGCTTGTTTGTGTATCCACCTGTGGCCACCCTGCATCCCAAAGACCTCAGTGCTTGATCTTGACACCAAACCACCCTAGGGAGTCCTCACTGCTTGATCGCAGTATCAAACACATGGAAGACGTTGGAGAAGTAGTTGTTGAAAAAATGACTGAATGAGACCTTGGATGAATGAGAATGCACCTTGTTATTTTCCATGCTGATGCTTGGGGTGGTTTTCTTACAACGCCTTTGTTGCTGCATTTTGTCTATGTACGTAGAAAGGCACTCATGTGGAGAAAATCCCCTTTCTAAGACCTGACCAGTAATACAATATTACTGGATGTAAAAAAAAAAAAAAGTAGCAAAAGGTTTATGTCTTCTCTTGCATAAGCAAAATAAAGAAGACTACTTTTATAATCACAAGTTAAATTTAACATCTTACCTATTTGAGTATTTTGTTTCCAATTTGGAAGCAGCATTTTAAAGGGGATAACTATAGACATTCTGAAAGTGAGGAAAAAATGATGCATTTGGTACCTTCAATTTATATCATACTGCATTTATTTAGGATTGGGAAGAAAACATTTTAATAACATTTTATTGCACTATGTGAAAAGACTTAAATACAAAGTATCAGACAAAATGTACCACTGAGAGATCACTCAAGGAGAGCCCACTGTGGGTGGTTCATTAACATCAGAACAGGCATTTGAAACAAGGAATTGTACCTTAGGTTCTTTCCAGTTCAAGACATTCATAGTCTTTGTCCAAAAAATTCTCAAAGATTAGCCTATGGATCAACACATAACCTATGCATGGAGGATGGTATATGAATCTGGCTTGGGAAAAAAATATAATACCAGGAGAGTGTATTTGGTACCCAAAACTGCAGGAATTGCACTTGCTATAAGACAGTACCTTTACACTCAGAATAGCCTACAATTGAGCGGAGTTTAAGTAAACACAGGGACATGGAAGCATTCTGACAAGTATACGTATAATGTCACTAAAATCTCAGAATCTGGATAGTCTGGCCAATGTAGAATATACTAAATGAAATGTGAATGGAAAGAGAGACATATTTATTGAGTACCTACTACATGTAGTGTCCCACTTTTACTTATTACATATAAGAATCAATTCATCTTTTAGATAAGCTGTTAACACCAGTTTGCAAACAAACTCATAAGCAAACAATCTTAGACAGCCTGTGTAATTACTGAGAAGCCAAACACTAGATACTGTTAAGATAAAAACTTAGACCTGGCTCTCTTGGATCCTGGAATGGTAAGAAAATGTGGGAGGCATATTTTTAGAAAAGTACATGAAAAGGTGGAACTTGGCATACATTTGGAAGAGGACTAGGGTGTTTGAAATGAATTTTTGTTCTGAGATAATTTGCCCATTCACAGGCATTTGCAAGGTATATAGGTAAATCCATGTGTCTCTTCCCCTGTTTTCCCCAGCGATGACACCTTGCAACTCCAGCACACACCCCAACCCAACATGGACAAGGCAGTCAAAAGGCAGAGGGTTCCCATCACCACAAAGGGTCACATCGGCCACTCCTACACACCTGCCTCCCTGGTAACCGCAAATCTATCTCTGTTTCTAAATTTGCTGCTTCAAAAATTATTCTGTAAATAAAATCACAGACTATGCAGTCTTTGGGACTAACAATCCCCACTCCGTGTACTTCTCTGGAGGCTCTTTGAGATGGTTCGCGAATGGGGAGTTCACTCTGTTCTATTGCTGAAGAATATTCAGCTACAGTTTGTTTGATTTTTCACTCATTGAAGGTCTTAAGTATTGTTTCCAGGTTTTGGAATTTATGAATTAAATCCATATACAGATTCACCTACAGTTTCATGTGAATCTAAGTTTCTTTCCTAAGAACGTAAATGCCCAGGTGTTCTCTGCTTCATCAGAGGATAGTTGTTATGCTGGAAATGGGCAAACTCTTCTCCACTGTGCTCTCATCAGTTCATGCTCCCCTAACAACAGATGAGTGGCCCATGGCTTTGCTTCTTCACTGGTACGTAGTGCTGTGGCTATTTTATTCTAATTTTAGCCACCCTGTAGTTACATCTCATGGTCCTTCTAGTTTGAATTTTCTTGATGACACATTTTCACATGCTGATTTGCTAGAGTCACATTCCTTTTGCTCTCCGGGTGTCCTCAAGAACCTTTCATCAGGCACTGCGTGTTCAGCCAGCCGGTCTTTTACACTTGAACACTGGCATGCTGCTTCTGTCTTGACCTCCACGGTTTCTGGTGGGACGTGCCATGCCTGCTGAATGCTCGTCCCTGCAGTGGGGCAAGGCTTTGGCCATGATGAGGTCAAGATGTTTCCCCTAGATTCTCTTGAGCTTGACTACCATGTGGCTTGATGATGGGTGTCTTTGGATTTATGCTCCTTGGAGTCTGCTGAGCTTCTGGGCTATAATTTTGATCCTTTCCCTTTTCCAGAATATCGTGCGGTTAGAATATACAGTGTGTTGTATTTTCTGATGGACTTCTTCAACTGAGCAATATGTATTTAAGGTTCATTGACATCCTTTTTGGGTGGCTTGATAGTTCATTTCTCTTTAGTGGTGAATAATATCACATTGTCTAGATATACCACGTTTTGTTTATCTCTTCACCTTTTGAAAAGTATCTCTATTTCTTTCCTATTTTTTCTAGTATACATAAAGCTCCTAAAAATTTTTTTCTGCAAGTTTTCAAGTGGAAATAAGTTTCAACTCCTTTGGATTAATACTAAGGATGTCTATTGCTGAATCATATGGTAATTAGAGGTTCAGTTTTGTACGAGACTGACAAACTGTCTTCCAAAGTGGCTGAAGCTCTTTGCATTTGCTCCACATCCTCACCAGAATTTGATGCTTGGATTTTGGAAATTCTAGTGGTTTTGCAGGGGCATGTCATTGTGGTTATAGTCTAAAGTTTCCTAGTCAAGTGGGATACTGATGTTTGTTCCTATGCCTGTTTGTTATCTTGTCATCTGTGATGGGTTTTGTGTTCATATCTTTTGTCAACTCTTAAGTAAGCTTGTTTATTTTCTTATGATTGGGCTTTAAGAGTTCTTTGTGTATTTTGTTTAACAGTGAGCTGCCAGATCTGTGTTTTGCTAATATTTTCTCCTAAACACATAAAACTTCAAGAGTATGCATTAAAGAGGGTCAAATGTAAATAAAATTTGCAATATTTTTTAAATGTTAACAACTTTAGCTCAAAGAAGTTAATAATAATAAATCTTTTGAAAAATGATGTGATTATTTTAGGATGATCATATCCAATTGTTTTATTTTAAACATTTCCATATCTAAGCATGTTTATTATAGAAATAATTGGAAAGTATAGAGAAGTAAAAAAGAAAAAACATATACATATTAATGTATTTGCTTTTATATATATAAATAGATATACTATATATATATATATATATATATATATATATAAATGTATATGGTTTCTTAAAATTATACTTTTTTATGTTCACATAAAATTGTGTAATTATATCAATTTTATTAAAATATAAACCATTTTTAAAAAATGGGTTCTTGCTTTTAGATATACAATCAACACTGTAATAAGTAGCCTCATGCAAACACATGCATTTAAAAATGGCTTAAATTCCTCGAAGTAGAATGGCTTGGTCAAGAGGATGTTTATTTTTGAAATCTTTTGTACACACTGCCAAGTGCTCCATTAGAAACATTATATCAATTTACATTTTCACTAAGTAGATCTAAAAACTCTATTATTCACAAAGCAAACATTAAAGACTCAGTAAAAGAGCAGAGGCTTTCCACCTAGGCAACCTGGGAAACAACTGGCAGTCTGCTGTGCTCCTGGGGTTTTCTTTGGGCTGTATATACACCACAAAGATGTTAGCCATCTGGGAACACCAATCGGTGGAGACAGATGAAGAAACAAAAGCCATAATGAAAATGTAACCTAAGTCGGTTTGCTTTTGTCAAAGGACCTGGGAAGATCAAAAGTTTGAGGAGAGTAATGCTTGAATCCAACCAAACTCCCAGAAAAAAAAAAAAAAGAGCCCCACCTCCACTCCTGCTAGCAGAGGCTGAGTCGGGAGGACATCATTTCATCCTGGACAGGTGGTAAGAAGTTCCCCAATCCTCCTTGGGAGGATTGTTATGGTTTAGATGAGGTGTCCTCCAAACTCTCATGTGGAGACATGCTAGAATTTCCAGAGGTGAAGTGATGAGATCATGAGATACTTAACCTAATTCATGGAGTGGATTAATCCACTGAAATAGATTAATTGGTTGGTAACTATACGCAGGTAGGGTGTGTCTAGAGGAAGTAGGTCATTGGGAGTGTGCCTTTGGGGTCTATATTTTGTCCTTGGGTAGAGGAGCTCTCTCTGCTTCCTGGCTGTCATGTTCTGAGGAGGTCTCTTCTGTCACCCTCCTGCCATGATCTTCTGCCTCGCCTCAG